>NC_043007.1:566829-579329 GCF_006345805.1 Octopus sinensis | reverse complement strand
AGATGCTAAAAATTATAGGCCTATCTCTCTGACCTCACACATCAGCAAAGTCATGGAACGAATAGTCCGTAAGAAACTAATCATGTTCCTTGAAGAAAATGACTTACTGTCTGACACCCAGCATGGATTTCGACCAGGTAGAGGCTACCTAACACAGCTCCTGCAACACTATGACTGGGTGTTGAAACAGCTACTAAATGGCTCATATGTGGATGTAATATATCTTGACTTTGCAAAAGCCTTTGATAAAGTCGACCATGGTATGATCTGTCACAAACTGCGTGGTCTCGGCATAGGCGGGAAACTTGGAGAGTGGCTGCACAACTTCCTAAAAGACAGAAAACAGGCAGTTGTGAGCAATGGAGCCACCTCCAGGGAAACGCAAATAACAAGCGGTGTCCCACAGGGCACTGTCTTGGGGCCACTGATGTTCATAGTGGCCCTTTCAGACATGCCTTCAGTTGCTACGATGACCACCCTTGCTAGCTATGCAGATGACACAAAAGTCTCCCACGCAATACAAAACCCTGAAAATATTGCGCATCTGCAACATGAGCTGGACACAATATACAGGTGGGCTGAGGACAACAACATGCAGTTTAATGCAGGTAAGTTCCAGGCCCTGCGCTACTGGCACACAAGGGTAAATGACGTGAAGACTGGATACACTGACCCAGGAAGAATTGCAATCCCTGAGTCAAAATCAGTGCGTGACCTGGGCATTGACATGAGCAATGATGCATCTTTCCAAATGCATATTGCTAATCTGGTGATAAAATGCAGACGGCTAGCTGGATGGATTCTCCGAACTTTCAGAACAAGAGAGAAGGAGACACTGATGGTCCTATGGAAAACATTTGTCCTCAGCCGCTTGGACTACTGCTCCCAACTTTGGTCACCACACAATATAAAACAAACAGCAGAACTCGAAGCAACTCAGAGAAGCTACACAAGAAAAAATCGTCTCAATGCAAAATGTCAGCTACTGGGAAAGACTGAAGGTATTAAACCTCTTCTCCCTGGAGCGGAGGCGGGAGAGATATGCAGTGATATACATCTGGAAAATCCTGGAGGGTCTGTTCCCAAACTTTGGCATTCAAAGTTACTCCAACCGCAGAACGGGGCGCCGCTGCGTGGTGCCAAGGATTCCAACATCACCATCAAAATACAGGTCCAGATACTGCAACAGCTTGGGTTTCAGAGGACCACAGCTCTTTAACATCCTCCTAAATGCCTGAGAGACTTACATGGTGTGGATGTGGGTTTCTTTGAAACTAAACTGGATCTCTTCTTGTTGGGAGTCCCAGATGAACCTACCTCATGACAGGAGACACGGATGCGGGCAGCAGCATCGAACTCCCTTGTTGATCAAGTGCCACGTATCAGAGGTGGATTCACAAACTAGTGTAGCTCATTCAGCGGTGGTGCCCCAGCATGGCCGCGGCCTTCGGGCTAAAACATTTTTAAGGATTTAAGGATATATATATATATATATACATATAATGAAAAACAACAGAACGGAGAAAAGACGTGGTACATGCAAAGTATTAATAAGACACTTAAAGTAGTTGCTTTACGTTTCGAGAAAAGCTCTTCTTCGGAATCATAAGTCACACGAAAGTCCAAAAGAAAAGGAAGCAGCAGGAAAAAATCGCTAAGAATCCTTATTCATCCGGACTACGTCATTTCTGCATCTTGATTCTGAATCATTTTATATGTATGTGTGTATGTCTTCCCTTCTCCTATGTTTCCGACGAAGAGCTCCGCTCGAAACGTTAAACCCTCCTTCTTCCTTTCTATCCTGAGCGTCCAATAATACTATATTTGTTCCACGTCCTCGCGCTGTTGTGTTTTTTTGTGTTTTCTTGTTTGGATTAACTTTATATATATATATATATATATATATCCGGCAGTCAGTCGCCATGATAGATAGTTAGGCACTACACACATTTTTTCTCTCCTTGTTTTTTTCTTTGTCCCTTTCTGTAGAAGAGCGCAGGCTCGAAACGTAAAAGACTTTTCTATTCCTGAGCGTTATACTAATACATCTGTTTGTTTTGTACACCACTTGTCTTCGTCTTTTGTTTTTTCGTAAACTCTCCTATATATATATATATATATATATATATATATATATATATATATATATATATATATATATATATATATATGATATATATATTATATATATATATATAATATATATTGATATGTATATATATATATTATATATAATATATTGATATGTATATATATATATATATATATATAATATATATATATATTATTGATATGTATCTATATATATATAATATATATATATATATATATATATACATATATATATATATATATATATATATATATATATATATATATATATATATATATATATATTATATATATATGCGTATGCATGTAGTTTGTATGAATATGCATGTGCATATGCATGGAAGTAAAGGGACGTAACTGGATAAATTACTGGATAAACTTAGATAAACTTAGATATGTTTCGACCAGAGATTGGTCCAGGCCATGTCTAACTTAATAGCACCACCTGATAGGATTATTCGAATCCTGTTTAAGTCAAGTTTTGTTCAAGTAGTGAGTTCTTGTTGGGTGAGATGTATCCAGTTTTGTTCAAGTAGTGAGTTCTTGTTGGGTGAGTTGTATCCAATTATGGGTGGCTTATCTGGTATTCTTTGAAGGAATATATCCAGACTCTGTTTGAAGTTGATGGGATCCTTTTCCTCTTTGATCTCCCTCTGGACAATGTTAAATAGGGCAGGGCCTGTTGAGGAAAAGAAATTATGTTGCAGTGTACGTGTATGTTGTGATCTTGAATTTGGCAGGGGACGTATAGCCCGTGGTCCAAGTCTTGGATACATCAAGAACTGTAAAATATTTTTGAAGACGGAAAGTAACATAAGAGTTTCATCGAAACCCAACTTGAAGAACCACCTCTTGGCGAAACTCTTAGCGTATATCCGCGAAACTCTTAGTGTATATGCGCGCTCGTATTTTTGAATGCGTGTGTACAGGAGTGAGTGAGTACTAGATAAGTAGACGGATGGATGGATAAATGAATGAGTGAATTAATGGATGAATTTGATTTATTGATGGAGCCATGCATGAAGAACTGGGTTGCTATAGAAACGGAAGAAGATAGCACGCCACACTTTGCATAGATTTGTATTTATTCCTATTAACTGACTTGCTCGGATTCCATGGTGTGGAACTGTTCGTTGGAACTGATACTCATCATTCAGAAGTCCGTATCTGAATGATTGCATGTGTTCTTTCTCATTTCTGTAAACCCTGGAGTAATGCTGTCCCCACCTGAATTACTGAACCAAATAAATAAATTGACAGAGATTTATATAAACTAACATCTCACATACATGTACATACCCACACAAACGCATACACACACACATACACACACACGCACGTCTTACTCTATCCCTCTATCCCTGTGTGTATGTGTGTGTATGCGTTTGTGTGTGTATGCGTTTGTGTGTGTATGTATACGTGCGTGCGTGCGTGCGTGTATGTATACCGATATGGTGGCTGTGTGGTAAGTAGCTTGCTAACCAACCACATAGTTCCGGGTTCAGTCCCACTGCGTGGCATCTTGGGCAAATGTCTTCCGCTATAGCCCCGGGCCGACCAATGCCTTGTGAGTGGATTTGGTAGACGGAAACTGAAAGAAGCCTGTCGTATATATGTATATATATATATATATGTATGTGTGTGTGTTTGTGTGCTGGTGTGTTTACATCCCCGTCACTTAGCGGTTCGGCAAAAAGAGACCGATAGAATAAGTACTGGGCTTACAAAAGAATAAGTCCCGGGGTCGATTTGCTCGACTAAAGGCGGTGCTCCAGCATGGCCACAGTCAAATGACTGAAACAAGTAAAAGAAAAGAAAGAAGAAAATATATATATATATATATATATGGCAGAAACGTTAGCACGCCGGGCGAAACAGGCGTAGCCGTATTTCGTCTGCTGTTACGTTCTGAGTTCAAATTCCGCCGAGGTCCACTTTGCCGTTCATCCTTTCGGGGTCGATAAATTAAGTACCAGTTATGCACTGAGGTCGATGTAATCGGCTTAATCCGTTTGTCCTTGTTGTCCCCTCTGTGTTTATCCCCTTGTGAGTAGTAATGAAATATATATATATATAGTGTGTTGTGTGGTGTGGTGTTGTGGGTGTGTGTGTGCGTGCGTATGTGTGTGTGTGTGTACATAATATATGGCAGAAACGTTAGCACGCCGGGCGAAATGCGTAGCCGTATTTGTCTGCCGTTACGTTCTGAGTTCAAATTCCACCGAGGTTCACTTTGCCGTCATCCTTTCGGGGTCGATAAATTAAGTACCAGTTATGCACTGAGGTCGATGTAATCGGCTTAATCCGTTTGTCCTTGTTTGTCCCCTCTGTGTTTATCCCCTTGTGAGTAGTAATGAAATATATATATATATATGTGTGTGTGTGTGTGTGTGTGTGTGTGTGTTGTGCGTGCGTATGTGTGTGTGTGTACATATATATATGGCAGAAACGTTAGCACGCCGGGCGAAATGCGTAGCCGTATTTCGTCTGCCGTTACGTTCTGAGTTCAAATTCCACCGAGGTTCACTTTGCCGTTCATCCTTTCGGGGTCGATAAATTAAGTACCAATTATGCACTGAGGTCGATGTAATCGGCTTAATCCGTTTGTCCTTGTTTGTCCCCTCTGTGTTTAGCCCCTTGTGGGTAGTAAAGAAATATATATGTGTGTGCGTGTGTATCTATATATATTATATTATATTATATTATATTATGTATATAGAACATGAGATATTATTAAAAATAATAATAATAATAAAGAGGCCAGCAAGATTAACCAATATAGGTAAATATACAGGAAAATTTAGTGTATAAAAATATATACCAGCTATGCTACAAAGATGACTCGACACTCCAAAGCAAGCCACGTATTTCTCACTATAAGCAAAATGCGTACGCTTAATGTAGCAAATGTAAGGAAAAAAAGCCCTCACCTTTGCAAAAACACATACAAACGTACAGTCATCGTAGTATCATTTAATTTCACTTTTAGTGCCAAACGCTCAGGATCAGCAGCTGAGCTTAGTGCATATAAGAGTTTGTTTGTTTGTTTTGTTTTTTTTTCAGAGTATATCCACTATACCGTGCGCATCTGTTCGTTTGAATGCCCCCTACGGCATTCAAAAGAGAACGACAGTGAGTAAAATTT
Organism: Octopus sinensis; assembly: GCF_006345805.1. NCBI lineage: Eukaryota > Metazoa > Mollusca > Cephalopoda > Octopoda > Octopodidae > Octopus > Octopus sinensis. The sequence continues at coordinate 574,072 of NC_043007.1, read as the reverse complement.
AGAAAATAAGAAACTGAAATATTTTCTCTGATATCATTGTCATGATTAACGAAATGCGAAACCGGTAATATTCTGTCCTTTAAAATATACTTAAAACATAAATTTCCCTTCTTTCATTATATATTTCTTCACTACAACTCACCAACTGAGGAAAACCTCTTCAACGAAATTCTTTTCCACTACACATACACACACACACACACACACACACACACACACACACACAACACACACACACACACAATCTTTCATTCAGTATATGTGTGTGTGTGTGTTTTCTGCAAATCTATATTATGTGGACGGACGCCAGTGTTTATATTTAAAGTTGATGTGCTTACAAGATTGAACATTAAGCCAGATATGTATAATGGATACACATCTCCAAATACTGGCAAAAACAAATATGCGTAGATGTATAATTCCCTTTGAATATGTTGGTAATAAATGTATGCGCACACATACGCTTACACATTCAAACATACGTACTTGCATACATATCATTGTTATTATGTTAAACGGTCGTCTGCCCAAATTTTGCCGAATGTGTTTCTTTTTAATATTTAATTATGCTTGCAATAGCCGGTTCTTTTCGTCAAACAATCATATCTCCAGTTGCTTCTGATGCCAAGATATGAAAATTGTCAAAATGTAGTACAACGGTGAACCATTTTTCAAAAGTGTAGTAAGTCCCAAATACGGCAGCTTTGCAACAATATTTCTAACTGAAAATATCATACACGCATGGATTTAAGATTTTATGCCCCCAACAAAGTTAAGCTGAAACTGTTGTTAATGTAAAAAGAAATGGAATTGTGAAACTACTTTCGTTTTCTGAAAAACCAATGTTTTGGACGTACAACACTTTTGCATAATAACAACGTTATATATATATATATATATATATATATATATATATATATATGCAATTTATCGTCAATAACCATATAATTTATCACTATAAAGTACGCGTATCGAAGTAAGCCGACAGAAATTTCAAAAATTCCGTTATCATCGTATTGGTCCCAATTTAAGAGTTAATTCATAAGAATTTTCTCCTCGTCAGCGATAAATACGGTAGGAAATAAATGAAATACTGACTTATACCCATGGAAGAAGCAAACACTAAGTACCCCAAATATATCCAAAATAGAAATTCTCCAGCGCACCTCGAGACACGTGCGAACGACGGCCTGAAAACTCTCATAGAGTGAGAGAGTCCGGAAGTGAACACTATTAATTTTACATCTAATATAGGATAAAATTCTATCAATGGCCAGCATGTTAAAAAATACTTTTAAAGGTTAAATTTATAAAGAAGTAAAGTTAAAGATTCTGGGTTAATAAAAGAATGTTTGTGTATATAAAATCCTTTTTCCAACATTTACAGTAGAACTTATGCAATAGCATCTATTATGGATCCTTATTCTACTCATATATATATATATGTTTATATATTTGTATATAGCAATTGCCAACTTCCCTACAGTTGCAGATGTTTGCCTTTCTGTACGAAACTGCGGTCAATACTTGTATACGTTTGTCTTTACCCTTGATATATGCTTCAAGCTTTGGTGAGAAAAATTTGTTACGAAGTCTTGAATTCTATTATTTTTATCAGGAATAATTTTCCTAGTGCAATCAGTGCTTATGTTTTCTGTAGTTTGAAGTACGTGACATTTTTTTTCTTTTTACTTCATCGGATCGTCTTCATTTCTTCATTTACCGATACAATTTTACATCCTTTCTGTATTTGCTTTGCAAGACACTTGATGTGGACTCGTGTGTGGAATCAAATAATATACTTTTAAATTTTATATTTTATCTTTTTAAATGTTGCTTTATACTGATTATCACTGAATGGCCTCATCTATTCAGTGTATTTATGATCCCAAACGTTTATGAGGCAAGCGATTATTCTTTGATCTCACACATATATACTTCTTCTTCGAAATTACTGAAACGGAATCTAAAAATCTATGAAACTTCATACCTTTCAATTACAAATGAAAATTCTTTTCACTGCTGCTTCCTTCATATATATATATATAACATACACCACACACCATATATATATATATATTTATATGCATATATATATAGATATATATATATATATATATATATATATATATATATATATCATGTATATGTGTGTGTGGTGTGTGTGTGTATACACTAAAACAGTCCCCTTCTCTTTATACGAATTTGATGAGTAAATTTCCTTTTTCATTGCTCCTCTTAAATTCTTCAGACGAAATGGTGCAATTATTCACATTTTGTAGTGAAGTTGTTTAATTGTATTACTGCTGAAATGTACGAAAGGATGAGCGATTGAGTTCATGTAAATACCATGATGTTTTCCTTGTTTTGTTTTGCTTTATTTTTGTTTCTATACAAGTGCAGTTTCAAATCTTGTTAACTCACACGAAGAACGACAAACGCACCTCTTATACACGAATACTCTCTCTTACACTTGCGCATACATAATGTCCCGTTTTATTTATTTATCGGTGTATATATATATATATATATATATATATGTATGTGTGGAAAACACCTAAACCTCCACGAGGCTCCGGCAGGGGGTGGTGGCGATCCCTGCTGTACTCTTTCGCCACAACTTTCTCTCAATCTTTCTTCTGTTGGCCTGCTCGCTTAGCCAGCGGGGTGGCTTTTTCAAGGCTATAACAATGCGAAGCGCATTGTGACCAGCGATGTGTAACAACATCTGATAGCCTGGTCGGTCACGGTGATCACGGTGATATATGTATATATGTATATAGTTAATCCAAACATGAACAAAGAGAAAACACAACAACGCGAGGACCTGGAACAAGTATAGTGTTATTGGACGCTCAGGAAAGGAAAGAAAGAAGGATGATTTAACATTTCGAGCGGAGCTCTTCGTCAGAAACACAGGAAAAGGAAAGGTCTAAGGAAGGGAAGACGGAAAAAGAAAATCGTCAACGATACACACGCGGTCACACAAACAAACACACACACACACACACACACACACACACACACACACACACACACACTCACACACACACACATACATACATATATATATAGGGAGAGTTTACGATAAAAACAAAAGACGAAGACAGGTGATGTGCAAACAAACAGATGTATTAGTATAACGCTCAGGAATAGAAAAAGTATTATACGTTTCGAGCCTACGCTCTTCTGCAGAAAGAGACACAGAAAAACAAACAAGGAGAGAAAAAAATGTGTGAAGTAGCGAACGATCATGGCGAGAGAGAGAGAGATACATGGATACATATCACACACATGCATACATATCATATATACGCGGTAGACTTTACCTTTCAACTATTCAGAATCGATAGATTAAGTACCAGTAGAGCACTGAGGTCTGTGTAATCGACTTACTCCCTCCCCAGAAATTGCTGGCCTTGTGTCAACATTTAAAATCACTATTGCTGTTGTTATTGTTGTTGTTAGTGACATCTTTTGTGCAGGATATTTCTATCAGGTTTCTGGACCGTATCCTCACTTCTAAACAACAAACATTGTTATCTGGACGTTTTAAATGAGAATATTTTCCACAAGGAAATCGAAATTCAATTAGTCGTCGATAAGTTCATTATGAAGATGAAGTCGTTTCGGCGATGGATTGCAAAGTACAAAAACAAACGAACATAATACTGAATAGTAAAACACGGAACAGAATAAAAAAGACTTCTTTAAATTTCTTCCTTTATTTTTTATTTTTATTTTTCATGTTAAAGCAATTTTTTAAAAAGGATGCATTAAAAAATACTCTTCCGTTTTCCATAGGAAATAAAAACAAAACCAGGAAAAAAAAATCAAAAGCAACACGTGACAAAATACTCCTTTTGAATCTCCAACAGAGAAATATCGACTTAAAATTAACGAGTTGTGAGAACAGCTATCGTCGTCTTTATTGTGCTGTTTTGGGATTAAAGGAATCGGTTGGAGACAAAATGATATAGTTACTGTTAGAAAAGATTCTAAGAATAAACATTAATAATCACAATGTAATTATTTGGATGCGATGCCTGAGCAGTTACATTGATAATTATTGCTCCAGAAACCCCATGGTTGAGATCTAATAATTTTCAATTTAAAAACAAAGAAAAAAATATGGAAATTACATGATTGTCAAGACTAATTCTTCGAGAAGCATCTCGTGATCAAAACCCAATAATATTGTACTAGAAGTTTCTAGGCTAATCTAGGATATAATGCGACTCGGAAAATACAACATGCACGCGCGTTTGCGCATATTTTGCTCTTGTTTGCCCAACCAACGATGACACGTGATAAAGATGTTCTTTAGTGTTATCAAGTACGAAGTGCATCCATATTTTACATGAAAGATAAATTATTAAAGCAGTGTTCAGCTATAGATAAGCTACACAGAATTTAAAGATTCCTTCTTCGCTAAAATGTCCTTTTGCTCTGCTTTTCTCTTTCTATTTTTCTAACACGATACACTTTTATCACGAACCAACGATAGAGCCTCTAAGCGGTCACTCAACATGCTAAAACGCGTGAGTAATTTTTCCTCAAACACCACCTTACAAAAGAATATGAATGGAGGCTGTATGGTAAGTGCTTGCTTACGAACCACATCGTTCCAGATTCAGTCCCACTATATGGCACCTTGGGAAAGTGTCTTCTACTATAGCCTAGGGCCGACCAAAGCCTTGTGAGTGGATCTGACTGATGGAAACTGAAAGAAGCCCATCGTATATATGTATATATACATATATATATGTACCTATGTGTGTGTGTCTGTGTTTGTCCCCCCCCCCCAGCATCGCTTGACAACCGATGCTGGTGTGTTTACGTCCCCGTAACTTAGTGGTTCGGCAAAAGAGACCGAGAGAATAAGTACTAAGCTTCCAAAGAATAAGTCCTGGGGTCGATTTGCTCGACTAAAGGCGGTGCTCCAGCATGGCCGCAGCCAAATGACTGAAACAAGTAAAAGAGTAAAAGAGTAAAACTCTTGATATTTATGTGATAGATTGTCTGGAAATAAGATAGGACGTTCGCGGATGGAAATTTCATTTGGGGCTTCCTTGATTAAATCTTGCCGTGCCTTCAGCTCTCAGTTTCTAATTGAATCCCAAAACTGTGCCGCCGTGACATGCAGGGTGTCTTGGAGCTCGTCTAGACTTAGTGCACCCAGCAATCTGTAGATTTGAACAGAGTTGCAGTTTGTATTTTCAGAAAGAGACAGGCAGAAAGGTAGAAGGAAACACCGGTACTTTGTTTATCGACCCCGGAAGGAAGTAAGGTAAAGTTAACTTCCTTTTAGCTATTTAAACTCAGAGTGCAGAGAAGCAAGGCGAATACTGCAACGCAGTCTATTCGATGCTTTTGCAACTGGCTGTTTCGTTGCCTTCGATCAGATTATACCTCGGACCAAATCCTTTCTACTATCGGAATTTTGGGGTAGGGGACCAGTCAATTACGTCGACCCCAGTGTGTAACTGGTACTTAATTTATCGACCCCGAAAGGATGAAAGGCAAAGTCGATCCCGGTGGCATTAGAACTCGGAGCAAAGACAGGCGAAATACCGCTCAAGAATTTTGCCCGGCCTGCTAACGATTCTCCCAGCGCGCCCCCTTTACGTGGGACTAAATCAACAATATAAATGGTCCCTTATTGCACTTTGAAGAGTGCAGGAAATATATTCCACTCACATCTACATATTTCTGTACTCGAGTACGCATATAAATCTATGCGTGCCTGTGTGTATGTGCGTATGTGATTACATATAGATATGTTTCTTTATTAGCCACACAGGGATGAACGCATAGATAGATAGATAGATAGATAGATAGATAGATAGATAGATAGATAGATAGATAGATAGATAGATAGATAGATAGATAGATAGATAGATAGATAGATAGATAGATTACTTTTTCAGATAGATACATATAGATATAGATACAGACATATGGATGTATACAAAAGGAGAGGATGAGAGAGACAGAGAGAGGGAGGGAGAGAGAGCCAATATTACAGAACGATATAATTATTTCGAAAGTCATCAAAATTATTCATTACATTTATATTTTGTTGTAAGTTACTCATCAAACGGAATAATTATCGATTTATTAAATGGCATATATTCCGCTTTTCATGAATCTTTGTTTTATTGTTGTGGGAGCAAATAAATGCAAATGGGAATCAGTGTATTCTAATGTGGTTGCTTTGTCAGCAGCTTTCTAACTGCGCTGGTTCACATTTGAATCATTGTTTTCTGCGCAGATGGGAAGAACATGGCTACAGACAGCGGGAATTGAACGATTTTCATGGCATTAGCAGTGGAAATGAAAAGATGTTATTATTGCCGTCGGAAAGTTATTCATCAACGGAGTCAAGGAGTGAACCTCGAATTACACTCATATGTGAAAGGATTATACACAAAGTGTGCATAAATACACACACCTACATGAATACATATAATATATGTATATATAAACCATAGCGACTGAAGAAGGGGTTTTTTCTTTGTGTTAATTGTCCTGTACTCTATTTTTTTGTTGTTTAAAAAAATGTCCAGTTCCTTGGGTTTGTGTCTATGTTTTCGTTTCTCATTGTGTTCGACGTCCTTTTGGTGTCCTGTACTCATATATGCGTGTATATGTACATGTAGAGGTAGGTACGTACATATATGTTTATATATATGCATATGTTTTATTTATTAATATATTATATATATATATATATATATATATATTATATATATATATATATATATATATATATATATATATAATATAAGACAAGGTAGGAAATGCTAAAATAATTTTGTCCTGAAATACATGTTCCAGGGGTCAGTAGCGGTTTCTTTCTTTTCGACATTTTCAACTAAGAGTAGAACAAAGGTGAATATTAATTAAGAATAAAAACAATTATATCGAAGAAAAAAATTAATGAAATGCTTTCTAAATATTTCCATAGCCTTGAAATAGGTAGGACATTTTCCTTTTTTCTGTCTCCCTCTTTTCTTTTGTGATATCTGGTAAGGTAGGTTGTAGCGGATTTGAAGAGGCGTTTTTATGGGTGCATGTTTCGTTCTAAAGTTTTATGGTTTAAGCAGCAACAGTCGAGGAAGGAGAAAGTGAAGAAGGAGTGAAAGGAAGAAGTAGGAGTAGAAGAAAAAGAGGAAGAAGAAAAAAGAAGACCCATATACATACACATATATGTGTATACACACACATACACACACACACA
>NC_043007.1:546829-561829 GCF_006345805.1 Octopus sinensis | reverse complement strand
TATATATATATATATAGTGTTTGCAGTTATATACATCCCTATATATTATGCATGTGCATATATATATATATATATTATATATATATATATATATATCTGTCTGTGTGTGGAGGCGCGTGGCTTAGTGGTTAGGGTGTCAGCATCATGATCGTAAGATTGTGGTTTCGATTCCTGGACCGAACGACGCGTCGTGTTTTTGAGCAAAACACTTCATTTCACGTTGCTCTAGTCCGCTCAGCTGCCCAAAATGAGTAACGCTGCGATGGACTGGCGTCCCGTCCAGCTGGGGATCAAATACGCCATAGAAACCGGGAAACCGGGCCCATGAGCCTGGCTAGACTTTAAAAGGATGCATTTATTATTTTATATATATATATATATATGTGTGTGTGTGTGTGTGTATCTGGCCTAATCGTGTTTTTGTGTATATGTTAGAAATATTATTTCATACGCTTTCTCCCACTCATACGAAAATACCTCTCATAATAATAATAATATTAATAATGCAGAAAACTAGCACTGATAGGAACCGCTCGAATACTCTGGAAGGTGCTCGAAAAATAAGAGGTGTTACCTTAGTTCACTGGTAGTGGACAGTTGACACCGTAGTACATTCCAGTGTTAGAAGCTGTGTGAAGACAATGATAATAATAACAACAATAATTATTTCTACTAAAGGTACAAGGCCTGAAATTTTGGGGGAAAGCTAGTCGATTACATCGACCCATCGGTGCAGTTTGAACTCAGAACATAGCGACAAACTTAGGACCAGTTCAAACATATTTCGATGATATTCGAACCCGTAAGAGGCTTTTCAATGCAGTTTGCCTCGCTTGTATAAAAAAAAAAGGTGTAAAAGCGCTGCTGTAGTTCAAACTGCCCTCTATTGGACTGGTGATTCCAAGACAAACTTGCAAAAAAGTTATAGCCAGTTCCACAATCGACTCTTATTTCCAACATGGTTTGACAATCTTCATAACCTTAAACAGGGTCGCGTTGGAAGTTTGTGCACTGTATATTGGAAAAGGAACGCAGAAATGGAACCGGTTTGATCAAAATAACGCTATTAGGAAAATAATCCTTTCTACTACAGTCACAAGGCCGGAAATTTTAAGGCGATCACATCGACCCCAGTATTTCACTGGTACTTAATTTATTGATCCCGAAAGGATGAAAGGCAAAATCGACCTCGGCCGAATTTGCACTCAGAACGTAACGACGGGCAAAATACCTATTTCTTTATTGCCCACAAGGGGCTAAACACAGAATTGGCAAACAAGAACAGGCAAACGGATCAAGTCGATTATATCGACCCCAGTGAGTAACTGGTACTTAATTTATCGACCTCGAAAGGATAAAAGGTAAAGTCGACCTCAGCGGAATTTGAACTCAGAACGTAATGCCAGACGAAATACGGGTACGCATTTCGCTCGGCGACTACCGTTTCTGCCAGCTCGCCGCAAAATACCGCCAAACATTTCGTCCAGCGGCCATTAAGAAAATAATGATGACGAAGACTTCCTGCGGACGTTGTCGCATAAAAAAGGCCCATAAGCTCACGTGATTGATGTTTTACCAGCATTCTGAAACTCATGTATATTATAAAAATCATTACGTTTTCGGCGCTTCTGTACGTGTGTGCATGTGTATGGTTATATATGTTTGTAGGTATGACCATTGAATGATGTAACTTGTAGGCATAATCTCAGATTATGATAATACATATAATCTACGTTTGTATGTATAAATATATTGTTTTTGAAAATTTATTTTGCATTCAAGCGGATGTGTGTATGTGTATATATATATATTTAAGTATAAATATATATAACGCATGTATGCGTGTGTGAATGTGGTGCGAGAGGGAGGGAGCGTGATGGGTCTGTAAAATTATTATTTAACACCGTGTCTTCAATTTTTAATCTTCAAAACGTGATTGCAAGAAAGAATTAATCAGCTTTTGGCGGATTACACTAAATCTTTTCTTACATAAAGTATTCAATAACTAGCGTCACTTATTAACTCACTCTCACATACCACCGCCTACATCTACTTTTTTGTTTCCCCATCCTCCTCCTCCTCCCCTAATCCTCCACCTCTTCTTCTTCTTCTTCTTCTTCTTTTTCTTCTTCTTTTTCTCCTTTTCTTCTTCTTCTTCTTTTTCTTCTTCTTCATCAACATAATCAACATCATTGTCATCATCATCACATTCTTCTTCCCTTTCGTCTTCTTCGCCTTTTTCTTCTTCTTCTTCCTCTTCTCCTCCTCCTCCTCTTCTTCTTCTTCTTCTTCATCATCATCATCATCATCATCATCATCATCATCATCATCATCTTCTTCATCATCATCATCGTCATTGTCATCATAATCACATTCTTCTTCTTCTTTTTCTTCTTCTTTTTCTTGTACTTCTGCTACTACTTTTCGTTCTTCTTCCTATTCTTCTCCTTCTTTCTCATCATCATCAACATCCTCAACATCACTGTCATCATCATCACATTCTTCTTCTTCTATTTCATCATCATCCTCATCATCATGATGATCATCATCAATGTCATCATCATCATCGCCATCATTATCATCATCATCATCATTACATTCTTTTTCTTCTCCTCCCCTTCCTCCCACTCCTCTTCCTCCTCCTCTTCCTGTTAATCGGTTCGTATCATATTCGATCGTTTTATTCTTTTCTGAACTTGTAATTCACTTCCCTCTTCTCTCTTTCTTTCCCTTTCCTTCTCCCTTCTCCTCCAGTCTTTTTTCTCTCTCTCTCTCTCTCTATCTCTCTCCCTCTCTCTCTCTCTCTCTCTCTGTAAATACATTTATCCATACCATCCATACACACACACACACACATATATATCAATCTGAAGATGATGGAATTTGTGTAAAGACGCAGAACGTAACAGACCCGGTTTCTCACCAAGACGTTGTGAACTGCGAAAATGTTTGCGCAGATCTTCGCTCTTCCCATAAATATATTACGCAACTGGTTACCATTACAAGCAATTATTCCTGACTGCAATGGAATCAGAATTTATGTCATCCCTGCCCTAACCCCTATTTCATCATCTCGAAGAAATTTCATTAGAAAATTCAATATATTTAAATAATGTTACTTATTTGAAAAAGAATAGAAAAATCTTACGTTTTTTCTGCCATTTTTTTTTTCAAATTTCAAATCCACAATCCTTCTTATAAGTCTTCTCAACCAAAAGTAAGCGTAATGAAATATGTTATATTATAATATATTATTTCTGAAACAAAAATAAGCAAGTGTGTGTGTGTGTGTGTGTGTGTGTGTGTGTGGTGTGTGTCTGCGTCTGTGTGTCTGTGTGCGTTTGTGCATGTATATATGTATATATACCTATATATATATATATATATATATACTATATATATTATATATAATATACATACATACATAAACATAATATACTATAAATATATACATATATATACGCATGTATATATATAATATATATATACATAGTTACATATGCATATGTATACAAAAGTATATGTGTGTATATATATGTATAATCATTCGTGTTATTTCGTGTATTGTGTTATTCATCATATTTTGTGTGTTTCTGTGTATGTGTGGTGTGGTGTGCGTGTATTTGTGGTGTGAGTTTGTGTGCGCGTCTGCGTTTGTGTGTCTAAGTGTGTTTGTATGTATATATATATATATATATAAAGTATGTATACATAAGTATATGTGTAGATATACGCATATATATACATATATATAATATATATATATATATATATATATATATATATATATATATATATGTATATATATATATAGATATATATATATATATATATATATATATATATACATACATAGGTATATATGATTATGTACACATAAGTATATATATGTGTGTATATATATGTATGTATATGTATTTGTGTTTATTCGTCATATTTGTGTGTGCGAGGTGTTACTTTCTCCGTGTGTGTGTGGTGTTTCTGTGTACATTAATACTTCTTATTTTTTAGAATTAAATTAAAAGTTTAGAATTTCGCAGTGTTATCAATAATAACAGAGCTATAAAGAAAAGAATTCCCACCATAAACCGAAGAAATTCTTATATTTTCTCCCCGGTTGACTGCTGCTGCTGCTGCTGCTGCCGCTGCTGCTTTTCAATTATTGTTGAGATATAGAATGTGGCAAATTTGAGTTCTGCGCTGACAGCCGTGGAGGCTTGTAATAGTCACGGAAGCTCGACGAATAATTTATTGGTCTGTTGTCGACATGATTTGCTGCCAAAGTGGATTAGAAGGGATTTGAAAGCTTGGCCTGGCAACCACGTGATTCTGAATCTATCCTCCGGCACGTGACGCTGCGCTCCAGATAACTTCTTTCTAAAGCTTAGAGATAAACAAATTCCTTAAGAGTGCAATTCAGGAGACGCAACTATATACATGCATTTATACATACATACATACATATATACATGCATACATATATAATACACACATGCATGCGTACATACACAGATACACACATACATGCATTCTTCCATACATATATACATATATATATACATTCATGCATGTGTAGATGCATACATGCATACATACATACAAGCATACATACATAAATACATGCACACATGCATTCATACATCCATACATACATGCATGAATACATACAAGCGTACATGCACAGATACGTACATGTGTTCATACGTACATACATACATACATACATAAATTCATATAAACATACAAGCATATATATATATGCATATGTATATACATACATGCATGCGTACATACACACACACATACATACATACATACATACATTCATACATGCATACGTAGATACATGCATATATACATACATACATAATACATGCATACATATATACATATGTACATACATGCGTACATACACACATACATACATGCACACATACATATACACATACATACATATACATTACACAGAGGAGAAAGAGAGGCCCCCCCCCACTCCTTAAAGTTCAAATATAGATCCAGAGATCCATATGTGACAGATACCTTCACACATTGATATGTGAAAGGGAAAATACGAATGAGTAGTGATTAATTCACGAGTGCTCAACTTATTTTCAGATAAGTGTCTGAGTTGTCTTCCAGACTAAATTAAGCTGACTGCAAAACAAACTGTCCAAAATACGAACTCTGTGCGTTGTAAAATTAAAACATTTATTTCTGTGAAACGCACCGAGTGTCTCCAGTTTCTTTTGTCGCAAATCGCGTTTATTTTATCGAATTTTGATTGATGGACATAAGTCGTCAGGCCACATTTCAGAACAGGACATTTCGTTTCGTCTCCATTCAGCTCCATTGTTGGTTTTTGTATATAACTTTGAGAAACTTGCTTGATATTCGTCAATCTATCTCACTTAAATATTTATGACAAACTATTACCGCAATAGATTTCGCATCCATCACTTATGTCAACTAATATTTATAAAAGTGTGCGTATGTGTGTGTGTCCATTTCTTTGCTTGTGTGTTTGTGTGTGTGTATGAATTATATTTATATATTTATATGTATGTATGCATGTGTGTATGTATATGTGTTTCCATATATGTATATATATATATATATATATATATATATATATGCACATATAGATAAATACTTGCATACATACATATATATCATATGTATGTGTATATATATATATATATATATATTATTACACATTAGATAAATACTGCATACATACATATATATCATATGTATGTGTGTATATATATATATAGTATATATATATAATATATATATATATATATACATATATATATACATGCGTACATACATACTTATACATAAAAATATATTACATATATAAACATGCATGTATTTGTACATTTGTGAATATACGCATTCACAAATATATATAGATAGATAGATATAGATAGATAGATAGATAAATAGACAGATATATATATGCATATATATATATATATATATATATATATATATATATATATATCTATATATATATATATCTGCATGTATGTATGTATATGTATATATATGTATAGCGCAAGAGTGGCTGTGTGGTAAGTAAATTGCTTACGAACCGCATGGTTCCGGGTTCACTCCCACTGGTGGCATCTTGGGCGAATGTTTTCTACTATAGCCTCAGGCCGACGAAAGCCTTGTGAGTGATTTGGTAGACAGAAAATGAAAGAACCCCGTTCGTCGTATATATTATATATATAATATTATATATATAATATATATATATAGATATTATGTTTGTGTGGATGTGTTTGTCACCCCAACCATCGCTTGACAACCGATGCTGGTGTGTTTACGTCCCCGTAACTTAGCGGTTCGGCTTAAAGACCGATAAATAAGTACTAGGCTTACAAATGATAAGTCCTAGGGTCGATTTATCGACTAACGATGGTGCTCCAGCATGGCCACAATCAAATAACTTAAAGACATAAAAGAGTAAATGGGTAAAGAGAGTATATGTGTGTGTGTGTGTGTGTCTGTCTCTTTCTATGTATGTATATGCGCGTGTTTTTGTGTGTATATATATGTATGCGTGTACGTACATATATATATATATATATATATATATATATATATGGCTTCAAGCAAGCACTTCAGGCTGATAGATAATATATTTGTGAAACAGGAGTATGTCCAACATTATGGTCAACTTCTAAATATCTTCTTTCTGTAAAAGTTCTGCAATCGAAAACGAAACATTTCATCTCTATCTTTTTCTTTCTTTCTCTCCCTCCTCTCTCTCTCTCTCTCTCCGTCTTTCTTTCTGTCCCCCCCTCTCTCTCTCTCTATCTCTCACTCACTGAAATTATGGCTGTATTTAAATCATTCCTTTTCAATATTGGTGTTCTTTTTCTGTCATCGTTTCATTGCTTAGCCCCAGGCTAGAGTTTGATCAAACCAACTTGCAGTCTTGACTTTGCCATCATGCCCTTTCTTTTCTTTTCTGGTTTCTTTTCGTTTCAAGTATAGGGTATCCAAAACTACATTAGCCACTGCATCGTTCGTGTTTTGAAAACAGCGCGAATTGATTTATGGAAGTTCAAGGGACAACGTGGAGCTTTCCACTTGGACGCAAAAACCATGTTTTAAACTGACTCTTTTTAAGAAATATTTCATTGAAATATGTATATCTCATGCGATCGTGTGCACAGCAAGTCGGCAATATTTTCTGTTCTAACTAAATTATTTATTTATCATATTACTGTTTTATTCTTTTACTTGTTTCAGTCATGTGACTGTGGCCATGCTGGAGCACCACCTTTAGTCGAGCAAATCGACCCCAGGATTTATTCTTTGTAAGCCTAGTACGTATTCTATCGGTCTCTTTCGTCGAACCGCTAGGTTACGGGGACATAAACACACCAGCATCGGTTGTCAAGCGATGTTGGGGGGACAAACACAGACACACAAATATATATATATATACATATATACGGCGGTCGTCTTTCAGTTTCCGTCTAACCAAATCCATTCACAAGGCTTTGGTCAACCCGACGCTATAGTAGAACCCGGAGTGATGTGATTGGTAAGCAAGCTACTTACCACACAGCCACTCCTACGCCTATAAAAAAATTTGACCTCGGCGAGATTTGAACTTAAAACGATAAGAACCAAAATTGCTGCTAAATATTTTGTCCGGAGCTGATGATGCTGCCAAGTTCGTCGCCTTTTATTATATTATATATATTATTGTTTATATATATTATATTATTTTTTATATAATCTAACTAAGCAAAATTTCTCCCCTAAGTGAATGGATAATCTCGCGACTGAGATTTTGATACTTCAGACACAACTATCATTCTTCCATACGTTGCATCTCCGTCCTCTCTTCGGAATGGATAGCATCGGCGGGGGTCCACGTTGTCTTCCAGCCCGATATACTTCCGGGATTGACTACCTGAGCCTGCCTGTGAATATTCTACTGTAGCAGAAAATATATATTTATATTTACATCTCCGATTGACAATCACCGCTATTTGAATTTCATATCTGAATTAATACCTAAGGACGGGTTTATTTTTTTCATATGTTTTTTAACAAAGTCCTCTGGTAATACGGGGCTCTTTAGCAAAAATATTTATAGGCGCAGGAGTGGCTGTGTGGTAAGTAGCTTGCTCACCAACCACATGGTTCCTGGTTCAGTCCCACTGCATGACACCTTATCTATCTATTTATCTATCCTTCCCGCCTGTTTTCAGCCCTGTGTGGCTAATAAAGAAACATATCCTTCCATCCATCCATCCAGCCAGCTATCTACCTACCCTGTCTGTCTGTCTCTCTCCCTCTCTCCACACACTCTCTCTATATATATATACATACATACATACAACATACATACATACATACATACATACATACATACATAACACATACAGAGAGAGACAGACACACATCTACATAGTGAGGCAGGACAAAGATAGATACATACATAACTACATACATACGTACATATGTATGTATTCGTGTATTCATGTGTACGCGAGCGTGTGTGTGAGTCTTTGAGTGTATACACGCACATGAATATATGCATGTAAGCGTCTATGTCTCTCAGCATCTGTCTATGTGTGTATATGTGTAAGAATGTGCTGTGTGTGCGTACATTATTGAATGCAGATCCGCAGCATAATGCTCGCATGTAACAAGCTACACAATCTTGAATACACAACTCTATGGAGATATGGAGGAAACGGGAAGCCGTCAGTTATATTCATGTTATTATGTCGATTCTCTATTTTCTTAAGCCATTCAGTCAGCTTTCCTTACGACTGCTATGGCTTCTGGAAAATGACGTGCCGGGTTAAACAGCCTGGCCTCTTCTAAACATTTCTGCATTTCACTCATTCCAATTCTATGTCTAACAGCGTATACTAAAAGTTAACATCAATTTCCTTCCCAGAATTATCTGCAGTATTTTTCGCAGTAAGTATTTCGTTGGTTAGCTTTCTGCGAGAAGTGGATATGAAGAGAATGATGGAAAGCAAAAATGGACGGTGAAAAATGGAGAAAGAAATAAGATCAAAAAACAAAAGAAAAAACAAGACAAAAGAACAAAACCAAACCAAACAAACAGAGACTGTCTTTATTCAACACGAAAAATGACGAATTTTGAATTTTGCAGAGATTTCTGTAAATTATTTGTCCCTGGGGGAAAAAGATATGCTCAGCTTACGTGTATAAATCCGCTTCACTTTTAAATAAATTTTATATTTATCTAGGCGCAGGAGTGGCTGTGTGGTAAGTAGCTTGCTAACCAGCCCATGGTTTCCGGGTTCAGTCCCACTGCGTGGCATCTTGGCAAGTGTCTTCTGCTATGCCCGGGGCCGACCAATGCCTTGTGAGTGGATTTGGTAGACGGAAACTGAAAGAAGCCCGTCGTATATATGTATATATATAATATATATATATGTGTGTGTGTGTGTATGTTTTGTTGTCTGTGTTTTTCCCCCTAGCATTGCTTGAACAACCGATGCTGGTGTGTTTGCGTCCCCGTCACTTAGCGGTTCGGCAAAAGAGACCGATAGAAATAGTACTACTCGGGCTTACAAAAGAATAAGTCCCGGGGTCGAGTTGCTCGATTAAAGGCGGTGCTCCAGCATGGCCGCAGTCAAATGACTGAAACAAGTAAAAGAATAAAAGAAGAATTTATCTGGGCAAGACAGCGGGAAAACATTTTCCTGTTATTTTCTCAGGAAATATGATGCTTAAGTCATACAAAAGATTTGCCAAGATTCTCACATATTTCCTTCCTTTTAAGGGTATGCTCTTCATATCATTCAAATGATGCTATAGTTAAACAGTCATATGTAAAATAATTAATTTTCTTAATGAATCTCAGCGCAAGTTAGTTAATTTAATAAGATGTGAGAAGGAGAACCGGAGAAATATTACCATCAGTCAATGGAGAAAATATATTTGAAACACGCTGTCAACTGTTTGCGGAACATAATTTGTTTGTCTCTTGGTAAGTCACTGGTGAGGAACAGATAAATTATTGATTAGACAGGAAAGGTACTGGATTCTACTAATAAAATACCACTGGCTGGATGCGATGAAGATAATATTTATAGTTTAACGGTAAACAGATCTAAGTCAGTGAGGAATAAAGTAATGTTGACTTAGATTAGAAAATTTATTCAGCTATGAAACCAGGGGAAAATGGTTGATTGTGGACGCGAGAAGATGATAGAAAATATAAAAGGTAGAATTTGTTGGAAAGTTGTTTGAGATGGCCGATAAGAAGAGATGGAAGGTAGCAGAAATGAAAAACAAATACAATGCAGGAAGTTTAAGATAGTGAGAGAGGTGGTGGGGGGATAGAAAAAGAAGGAGAGCAGGTGAGGAAGAGATGATAATAATAATAATAATGATAATAATAATAATAATAAGAAGAAGAAGAAGAAGAAGAAGAAGAAAGAACAAGAAGAACAAGAAGAAGAAGAACAACAACAACAAAGAAGAAGAAGAACAAGAACAAAAGAAGATAAGAAGAAGAAGAAGAGAAGAAGAAGAAGAAGAAGAAGAAGAAGAAGAAGAAGAAGAAGAAAGTCATTAATGTCTGAAGGCAAAAGAGAATAATGCTCATAATATATGAAAATGAGTTTTACTGAGGCAGGAAAAGCATAAAACTCGCCCCTCTAAATTTTTGCTGATGCAGCTTTTACAAAACATCGTTTGACACCATCTTCTTTCCTTGCTTAGTTCCCATGACCATCTGATGTAGTTCGCCTGAACCAGTGGTTCCCACGTTGGGGCTCGCGGACTCCTGGTGGCCTGCAATGGTTGTACTGGGGGTCCGTGAACTAAATTCAAAATTTCACATATCTATCTATCTCCTATCTATCTATCTATCTATCTATCTATCTATCTACCTATCTATCTATCTATATATATATATATATATATATATATATATATATATATATATATATATATATATAATATATATATATATAATATATATATAGATATATATATACATATATATATATATACATATTAAAAGGGGTTGGTGGGAAAACTAATTTAATTAAAGGGCTGGGAACCACGGTCTAAGCCTTCATCTCCAAAACTGCATGTTTTAAGAACTTCCTGTGTATTTTCAATTTAGTTCCTCTTGAATAAAATTACCACTGCTCCAAAATCAACAACATCCATATTAACTCCATCAAGAAATTAAAATTTCATTTGTAAACAACGTCTGAAAGATGTATGGGCGTAGTTACTTTGCATACAAACAAACAACTGCGAATTATTGCTCGAGAGAGAATAAAGAGAATGGTTTTACGAGCGTGCTGTTTCATCTTTCCGTTCCGATTTACTACAAAGAAAATACGATTATAAAAGGATCAACTGGTAGCATATGTAATGAGCATCAAACAAATGGAGATTTATAATATTATTTCGTGTTACAACCGTCTATTACTTCGTAAGACGAAACTGGAGAATATATTAACGCGGTTTCTGAGTATGGTTTTGTTTTTTCTGAAAGCTTATGTGTGGTTTTCCTCTGTTGTATTCATGACATGAAATACATTTATAGTAATTAATATTTTAGTATTTGATTAGTGAAGGCAGGATCTTCATTTTACTACGATGATTTAAATTCAAAAATTCTAATGCACGAATTTTATTCATTTCAGTCCAATAACATAAACGAAACGTAGTCATTGATAAAGATATGCTAAGTTAGTCTGGTCGATAGAGCAATGGTTATTTCTGTAATTAATATGCCTGTATCTCATTCATTACGGCACTCAAAATTCATGGCAGAGATTTCAAAGTGACCTTGATTAATATACAATACCGCAATTAAGAGCGTGTGTAGAAAACATACTTCTCTACAGAACCGAAGAACCTGAGCGTTGAAGAAGGAACTTTAAGATTATCTTGCCAGCATGTAAAAAAAAAGATTCTCATGAGGGCTCAGGGCATCTCATGGCATGAGGGAACATTCTACCCATCCTTACTATTGTTGCTCACTGAGAAATAGTCCTTAGGTTTAGCTGTTCACTGCTGTCATACTGAACACGAGACCATATTGAATGTAATATTAAGGAGATTCATGTTTTAATACAAGGACGAGAGTAACATTGGTGTTATTGACTAAGACAAACAACAGGAAACTAAGGAACTATCAAAACTAACGGAGGTCAAACATTTATGGCACAGCCTGGAGAAAAAGCATCTTGGAAGAGAACTTAAATTCTTTTATTCTTTTACTTGCTTCAGTCATTTGACTGCGGCCATCCTGGAGCACCGCCTTTAGTCGAACTTATCCTATAGGTCCCTTCTTTTGCCGAGCCCGCTAAATTACGGGGACGTAAACACACTAGCATCGGTTTTCAAGCGATGTTGGGGGGACAAACAAACAAACACACACACACACACACACACATACACACACATATACACACATACACACACATACACACACATACACACACACACACACACACACATATATACATATATATTACCACACACATATATATATATATATATTTATAGGAGAGGAAAAATTACAAGGCAGAATGCTAAATTGAAAGTAAATTTTAATAAAAATGGGTGTATGGAAAATTAAAAAAGAAAAGATGATAAATCAAACCGGCTTTTTTAATGATTTATTATGATTTTTTTTATTTTTTTTTATTTTTCATACACCAATTTTTATTAAAATTTACTTTCAATTTAGCATTCTGCCTCATAATAATTTTTCCTCTCCTATCTTTCTCCACGTGCGGTTGACACAACCCCACCATTTACTGACTTAAATATATTATATATATTAATATATTATATATATATATTATATATATATATATATATAATATATATATATATATATATATATATATATATTATATATAATATAGATATATATGACGGGCTTATTTCAGTTTCCGTCTACTAAATCAACTCACAAATTATGAAAGGAGTTTTATATACATACTTCTAATATAATGATCAAATTTTATTTAAAAAATTTTATCAGTGGCCAGCATATGAAAAATACCTTTTAAGGTGTAAATTATAAATACAAATATAAAAAAAGACAAAAATAACAAATATTCTTTGCCAATATGCCGGAAAAAACACACTAAATCTTCTAACCACATAAAATATTTTCAGATATTATTACACCACTTGGTGTAATAATGTAAGTGAAAATATTTTATGCGGTTAGATGATTTAGTGTCTATTTTTCGGCATATTGGCCAAGAAACTTTTTCTTTTTGCCCTTATTTATGATTGTATATGTGTGTGTGTGTCTGTCTGTGTGTGTGTGTGCGTGTGTGTGGGGTGTAAAAAGTCAAGATAGAAAATGGGAAATTAGTTTTATAAAAAACGTTTTAGTACTGGTTTCAGTCATTGAGACTTTTTCAACTGTAAGTATGGAAAAGAAATTAAATTTTGGAAAAATTTAAAGAAAAGTTGTTTTTTTAAAAGAATATTTGTATAGTGTTCAAATACAAGTGACATTTTCTTTATTTCTGCCTGTCTCTGTCTGTCTTGTTTACTCTTGTGGGTTCGAGGTAGTTGTATATGTATATATATATATATATATATGTATATGTGTGGAGGCGCAATGGCCTAGTGGTTAGGGCAGCGGACTCGCGGTCGTAGGATCGCGGTTTCGATTACCAGACCGGGCGTTGTGTGTGTTTATTGAGCGAAAACACCTAAAAGCCCCACGAGGCTCCGGCAGGGGTGGTGATCCCTGTTGTACTCTTTCACCACTCTTTCTTTTCTGTTGGTCTGCTCGCTTAGCCAGCGGGGTGGCGTCATTCGAAGGCTAAAACAATGCGAACGCATTGTGACCAGCGATGTGTAGCAACAGCTGATGGTCTGGTCGGTCACGTGATCACGTGATATGTATATGTATATTTATATAGACTTAAATATGACTATTATTGAGTGCATAGGATATATTACAAATATTTGATATTATGTCCATCACATTTACTTGAGGTTTCGATGCAGAGTAAAATCTGTCAGATTTTCCCATGGTTGACAAAAATAAAATTCTTCAACGCTTCCTGTCTTCTCTCTCTCTCACACACACACACACAACACACACACTCTCTCTCTCTCTCTCTCTCTCTCATATTTCTTATCAACCATAATAACAGATATTACATTACACTGAAATCAAAAAATGTATATATATGTGTGTGTATTGTAGGTATCCCCGCATTACGGAAGAATGTGTTGAATTTCTGTTGAAACACGGAGTCTACTTTCCATTGACTTGTCAATAAACAAGGGAATCAATGGTAAATATTTCGCGTTACGAAGGCTCATGTTATGGCATTGTTTTCATGAACACAACGCTTCCGTAACGCAGAAAATACCTGCAAAAGATGATTTCAGCAGAATTCGAACTTAGAACTTAAAGGCAAGGCTGAAATTATATAACACAAAGTATTTTTTCCGATACCCTAACTCTTCTATCCACCCGAACCTTAATAGATAGTAATATCGCGTTCACATTTGGCAAATTTTAAGAAGGCTCACGATTCAAAGGTCGCGGGTTCAATTTCAGGATAAGACGGCGCGCTGTGTCCTTAAGAAAGGCATTTCATTTCACGTGAGGCCATTGTATTCAGGAGTAAGCAAGTACAAGACTGGTGCTGGTGTAGCTATCTCTTTCCAATTGCTACATCCTCGATGTGCCGCTGGGCCAAGGATGAAGGGACCGAGAGTGGTGGTAGAGGGTGCTGCTGTGAAGCCCGTGAATACATTCGAGTCTAAAACAATATACGAATGCATAAGACTGCGAGCTGGCAGAATCGTTAGCACGCCGGGCGAAATGCTTAGCGGTATTTCGTCTGCGGTTACGTTCTGAGTTCAAATTCTGCTGAGGTCGACTTTGCTTTCGGGGGGGGGTCGATAAATTAAGTACCAGTTACACACTGGGTCGATGTAATCGACTTAATCCGTTTGTCTGTCCTTGTTTGT
>NC_043007.1:504570-546729 GCF_006345805.1 Octopus sinensis | reverse complement strand
AATGCGCAAACAACTGCGCTCCCGACCGGAAGGTCATGGTTTCGAATTATGGACATTTCGGTATGATGCATTTCTGACCAACCCACTTCATATCATATTTCTCCTTTCTTCTCAAATGAAACTAACCATAGCTACCCATGCGCAGCAGCCCCTTCGGTCTAATCTAACGAAGAAGAAAATTCCTTGTCCATGAAATTATTGATATTCTTCAGAACCTTCAAGAACAATAAGCGTCAGCCTAATGAGTCTACAGGCTCTAAATATTCTAATTCTGTATCAGTAGCACTGACCTAGACTAGTTTTAATCATCGTTGTAATTTCCTCAGTCACCAACTAATTTCCTCTCACTATACACTTTATCACTGTATTTATTACCACGGTTATTATTGACTATGTGACTACATGAAATCTGATACACTGATTTGCATAAATGACGCATCATTTAATTTAGTTCGATTTTATACATTAGTGACGCGTTGGCAGTTTCGTTGTTGATAGAGTTATATAGAATCTTTCATCGCCTCAGATATTAATGTTGCTACGATATACTTCAATCACCACCACCACCACCACCACTACTACACTACTACTACTACTACTACTACTACTACTACTACTACTACTACTACTATAGCTGCTGCGGCTCATAAGGCTGTTAAGGCTACCGCGATCGCTATGTTGCTGTCGTTGCTTTAACTGTTGTGCCTACTACTACCGCCGCAACCGTTTCTTATTATCCTGCAAGTAGTACTGCTGCCAGTACCGTTGTTGTCGCTGTTGCTGCTAGTGCTGTCAGTTCCGTAATTCATGACAAGTCATTGATGCTATTTAACGGAAATTACATTGTTTTCCTCCGTGAATGAGTACGTTACCCGAAATATAAAGAATTAAAGAATATAAATAAATTTTACTTTCTTTCGCATTCAGTGAAGATTTTTCCATGTAACTTTTTCTTACAACGCAATATATCAAGTTATCTACTGCACGCTTATACGTACATCCATACACACACAAACACAAACACACACTTACACACTTAAACACACTTACACATATACAAACTCACAAGCACGCACAAACAAACACTCTATCAAACACTTATACACACACACATACACACACACGCACACCTTTATTTTTTATCTTTACCCGGACTCGATTCACTGATATCTTGACTTTATTCGATAAAATAAATTCCAAATATAATTTTCTTCAGTTCGAAATTAACTAAACCTTATTGATATAGATGCGAGCGTTACACAGTACCGCAGATTTATCACCTTATACCTATTTCTTTACTACCCATAAGGGGATAAACGCAGAGGGGACAAACAAGGACAGACAGACGGATTAAGTCGATTACATCGACCCCAGTGCGTAACTGGTAGTTATTTAATCAACCCTGAAAGGATGAAAGGCAAAGTCGACCTGGGCGGAATTTGAACTCAGAACGTAACGGCAGACGAAATACCGCTAAGCATTTCGCCCGGCGTGCTAACGTTTCTGCCAGCTCGCCGCCTTATACCCTTTTAAGAAACAGCGATCAATGACATAGTTACAAATCCTCAAACCTTCCAGGTAGCGTACTACAAATTGTATACATATACAGTACTTTATTAGCCGCCAACACTTTTTTCTTCAAAATAGGGCTAGCTTATCCTGTTCATGCTATATTATTGGTATTATCCTACGTTTGAGAATTTAAAATCACTTCTTTAACTTTGTAAGACATCTCAACGCATCTAAACGAAACTTCGTTTGTTTGTTGACGTTCATCGTAATTTGAATTTACTAGAATTTATGTTTTTATCGACTCCAGGAGGGAAAAGACTAGCTAAACCACAATGGGATTGAAACACAGGATATAAAGGGATCTACTCAAATGATACCTAGCATGTTGTCCGACTTTCTACTGTGCTTAGCTATTTATCAACCTTTATTTTTGCTAGTAATAATCCAGACAACGTTTGGTGATGGGAGTCAATTTCTTTTCATCGAACCATGTAAATAATGTTTCTATTAATTCTTCAAATTGTTGATATCATCAGTCGGTAAGCAACTCCTGACATACGTGTCGTCGTTTCTTTGCGAGTGTCTGTGTGTATGCGTGTGTAATTGTATGTGTATATATATATATATATATATGTGTGTGTGTGTGTGTGTGTGTGAATGCCAAGAACCTCTGCTCTTAGTTCTATTTATACATCCCTCTTTGCATTGGTACGTTTCTAGTGACTTCAAAATGCTGAGAGGTAAAGTTCACCCTGGCAGGAATTAAATTCAAAGTACAAAGAGTCTTAAAAAAATATAAATAATAATAAATAATAAATAATATAAATGATAATATATAATATAATAATATAATAATATTATAATAATTAATAATGATAATAATAATAATATAATAATAATATAATAATAATAATATTAAAATATAATAATATATAATATAATAAGAAATAATAATAATAATAATATAATAATAATAATAATAATAATACTTGGATGTTGAATGCCTTCAGCGATAATTAACAACCTAGTATCAAAGTTCATAATGTGCCGAAAGAAACCCTGTGAGACCTCTGAGAACACGCTACTGTCTGCTCTCACAGAATCAACTAGAGCAAACATGACCGAGATCTCTGTGAAGTAAAAAAAAAATAAATAAATAAAAAAAAAATAATAATAATAATAATGATAATGATAATCGTTGTTGCTGCTGCCGTCAAATAGAATTATGGCAACGTCGTCTATTTGAAGAAGAGAGAACATGATTTCTAAAATCATTGTTGAAAATATTCCAATTTCTTTACGCTGCTAATTCATCTCGAACAAGTATGAATATTGCAATATCGTATTTCGAAAAGGCATTAATTCTAAAGCCTTGCGCTAATTAAAAAAGAAAAGATCGATGGATATTGTTGTTGTTGTTTGAACACCTTGTCAAGACTTGATGAGCAGATCAGTGATCGGCGATGTCCTTCCTTGGATCACCCTGCGTTTTTGATTACCGATGGGAACATTGTTGCCAAATGCAACCCTCTTTCTCCCTAGGAACGGTAAGTCCTGCTTCGAGGGCGCTTTCGCTGCTATTTCAAACAGGCCAAATGGCAGGTCAGGGTTAAGTGACACCGTTATATACAGAAACATTCCATCCAAATCATTGTTGAAAATATTCCAATTTGCCTTCGAGCCTTGGTTTCGATTCGTTTACAGTCGTTGCAGTGCATTTAAATTGCTAATTGCTTTCGGAAAGAAAAGAACTAAAGCAATAAAGAAAAACATGGATGACTCAATTTCGTAATGAAATGCTACGAAATTAAAATAACTCTGTTGTAATTATGATGGAAATCGTTTCACATCACGTAGGCCAACAATGTTTTAGGGGAAAGGTATGGACGCTACGCATCACATCATTTATTTTATTTTCTTCCTTACTCTTAAGATGACAAGGAAGCTTTAACGAAAAATAAAGGGTAAATGTTTTATGAGAGGGGCAAAAATGATTCACTAATTTGGTTAATCTACTTGGAAAAGATATGGACAAAAGCCAAAACGCTGTCTATGAGAGAAATCGATAAAAGCTTCTAGAATGATTCCATTCATCTTCCATTAGACTGTTTATCAGGGGTTAGGGCTTCTGAAGGTTGCTGTACTCTTACGATTCTTTCCCGGTCTTAAATAGCTGGTCTAGTTATTTTCTCCTCTGCGGAGCGCTTTAAAATCTTTTGTCTCAACGAATACACGCAGATATGGAGGCGCAATGGCCCAGTGGTTAGGGCAGCGGACTCGCGGTCATAGGATCGCGGTTTCGATTCCCAGACCGGGCGTTGTGAGTGTTTATTGAGCGAAAACACCTAAAGCTCCACGAGGCTCCGGCAGGGGATGGTGGTGATCCCTGCTGTACTCTTTCACCACAACTTTCTCTCACTCTTACTTCCTGTTTCTGTTGTACCTGTATTTCAAGGGGCCGGCCTTGTCACTCTCTGTGTCACGCTGAATATCCCCGAGAACTACGTTAAGGGTGCACGTGTCTGTGGAGTGTTCAGCCACTTACACGTTAATTTCACGAGCAGGCTGTTCCGTTGATTCGGATCAACCGGAACCCTCGTCGTCGTAACCGACGGAGTGCTTCCACACGCAGATATGAAAATTTCCTGTATAAATATAAGGAAATAACAATTTCGTTACGCTTTCCTTCTAAATTTGAAAACTAGTTCTCAATGGATGTGAATATTGCATAAATAAGCGACAGTGACAGTTTTGCAATATAAATACGGTTTGTTGCTATTTTATGTTTCAATTTTATCTCAGCAAATTGAAATCTCAAATTTCTTCCTAAGCACATTGTTCAGCTGCAGAAAAACATTTTCATTACTCTTATGACAAGGATAAAAGGTCACATACAGCCAAGTCGGCTGATATTCGTACTGACTGAAGTGTCACTGGAGCGTATTACGTAACCAATATTGTGCAGCGACAACAGACGAGATAATTAACTTTCAATGGTTGAGACCAGTGTATGTAAATAAGAGTTAGAAATTTAGACAGAATCTCTGTTGTGTTTCATCAGCATGCCGTCACCGATTCTAAGAAGTGCAACCAATGTGACCCTGTAAATAATTTCGATCAACGCCAAGCCAAAGTATAACATGAGAGAACAGTTAATATATATTGCTATTCTAGAAATTCTTTTATCTATCTATCTCTCTCTCTCTCTTTCTTTCTCTCTCTCTCTCTCTCTCTATCTCTCTATCTCTCTATCTCTCTATCTCTCTATCTATCTATCTATCTACTTATCTATCTACTTATCTATCTATCTATCTATCTATCTATCTATCTATCTATCTAGTTATCTATCTATGTGTCTATTTATCTATCTGTCTTCTACACTAGCAAAGCTTTGTGAGTAGATTTGGTAGACGGAAACTGAAAGAAACCCGCCGTATATATATATATATGTGTGTGTGTGTGTGTGTGTGTGTGTGTGTGTGTGTGTGTGTGTGTGTGTGTGTGTGTTTGTGTGTCTGTGTTTGTCCCCACCAAACATCGCTTGACAACCGATACTGTTGTGTTTACGTCACCGCAACTTAGCGGTTCGGCAAAAGAGACGGATAGAATAAGTACTAGGCTTACAAAGAATAAGTCCTGGGGTCGATTTGCTCGACTAAAGGCAGTGCTCCAGCATTCCCACAGTCAAATGACCGAATCAAGTAAAAGACTAAAAGTGTAACCATTCCACTGTCGCTGCTGGTGATATTCTTCTGCGCTTTTCAGAACCATACTCTCTCTACGAGATGCTTTCTTTGAACGAATACCAAAGTTTTATTTCCGCGTCAAGTATGATATGCGGATTGCTTTTTTTTGTGTGTGTTGGTTTTCGATTATAAAACATTGTCAGGTGAACTTCTCTGGTATTTAACCTCTTAAAGAATTAAATAGCAACACACTATTCCCTTGCATTTGCTAATGCATTTTCTGAGCTACTCTAAAGCATTTCATTTCTTACTTGTTAAATTCAAGTTATAGATAAAAACTTTCAGAAAACATGGCGTACCACTCAAACATGACGGAAAATGAAAATCTAATTCTCATTTTTTTTCAGACAATTTTCTGCAAGTGCCTGAGTCATTTCTCTTACATCCCAACCGATTGCTTTAAATAAAAGAGCACATGGAAATTTATTGTCCTATATATATATTATATCTTATGTGGAGGCACGTGGCTTAGTGGTTAGGGTGTCAGCATCATGATCGTAAGATTGTGGTTTCGATTTCTGGACCAGGCGGCGCGTTGTGTTCTTGAGCAAAACACTTCATTTCATGTTATTCTAGTCCACTCAGCTGACAAAAATGAGTAACGCTGCGATGGACTGGCGTCCCGTCCGGCTGGAAACACATACGCCATAGAAACCCGGTAACTGGGCTCATGAATCTAGCTAGGCATTAAAAGGGCGCATTTATTTATTATATATATTATACATAAGGCGGCGTGCTGGCAGCAACATTAGCACGCCGGGCGAAATGCTTTGCAGTATTTCGTCTGCCGCTGCGTTCTGAGTTCAAAGTCCGCGGAGGTCAACTTTGCCTTTCATCCTTTCGGGGTCGATTAAATAAGTACCAGTTACGCACTGGGGTAGATATAATCGACTTAATCCGTTTGTCTGTCCTTGTTTGTCCCTTCCATGTTTAGCTCCTTGTGGGCAATAAAGAATTAAGAAACGTTAACACGCCGGGTGAAATGCTTAGATGTATTTTGTCTGTCTTTACGTTCTGAGTTCAAATTTCCCCGATGTCGACTTAACCTCTCGGCCTTTTGTGGTCGATGAATTAAGCACCAGTTGCGTACTGGAGTCGATCTAATCGACTAGCTCCCAGTCCCTCCCTTAAAATTTCTGGCCTTGTGCCTAGAGAAGGGTAGAAAAGTATATATATATATATATATATATATATATACAAGAAAGATAGAATCGTCATACCAATAAATCACAGATTTACTCGATTAGATATTACATGAAACTAACCAATAGTAAGAGCAACCGGAACCATCAATATAATTACAAAGTATAATAAGTAATTTGTTTAATTAATTTGCATAATAATATGCGTGTAATATGTGTCTATTCTATATATGTGTCTAGTGTGTAATTATGCAAATTAGTATGCATTAATTGGTGTAATTACAGCATGTGCTGAAACTTAGATTTGTTGCACTGCATGAAATACCATTTCCTACGTAGATTCCACGACAGGAATTTTGAGGGGAGGCGGCGGTCAATAAAATAGTATCCTGTATTTGACTGGTTCTGTTTTTTATTGATCCGAGAAAGATAAACGGTAAAGATGACCTGAGAGGGACTTGAAACCAGATCGTACAGAGCTACAGTATTTTGCAACGAAGTATCTCCTTTACCCGACCTTCTATCGCTTCTCCTAATGCAGCGCCCACTGACGACCTAACAATGAAACAGCTTATCTTGTATGAAATCAGTTAGAATTAAGTACACCCACATAAAAGTACATATGTTTATAAGTGTGTGTGCATATAATATATATATACATATATATATTCTATATATATATAATATATATATATATATATATATATATATATATACGTATATATAAATAATATACATTTATATAAAATATATATATACATATATATATATAATATATATATAGATATATTATATACATATATATAGCTATATATCATACACACCACCACACACCACACACACACATATATATATATAATATATATATACATATATATATGTGCATATATATAGTTAATGCGATATGGAGCAGAAAAGTTAGATATTAGATGAAAATCAATTGGCGTATTTGGCTATGCCTATCTATGCCCTATATTTAAAGTCAGATCGATTTTCGCCTGCCGTCCCTCCATGGCCAATTAAAATACGCACCAATTATATATTAGAGCATACGGAATCAACACTTCCTTCACATATGCCAGTATAGGAAACGGTCATTTATATTTAATTAATCATATCGAAACCCACAAAGTTCCTTGGTGATAGGGCATAACGATGAGGTTAAGATAATGTAACGTCATAAATATCAGAATTGGAAGTTAAGTTATAATGAGAAGTATCTCACAGAAGTCGGTGTTCCATTTTCCCTGTGTGAGCACGTCTGTGTCTGCTTGAGTGTATTTGTCTATCTGGCTCTCTGTGTATATACTCTACATTTGGAATGAACAATTTTAAATGCTTTTAGATTTTTCTCCGAAGGTATTGCAATCTTACCTATATACCATTCTGCCTAAAAAAATGGTTCTACAAATTCAATATCCCTACATATCTCACATCACTTTTCTTTCCTCCACCTCACTCTCTATTTTGTGTCCTATCTAAATTAATTATTACTTAACCAACTTCTCACACCGTCTCCGATGAAGGGATATAATTAATAAATATCCTGGAAACAGCTGTAAGGCCTATAAATGTTCTATCTACACGGCCTTGGTTTTTTTTATCTCATTACACAAAAAATTCTTATATACACACATTGTGTAAATACATATATATATATATATTTTGCTAAGTTTCAGTCAAAGCACTACGGCCATGCTAGGACAACGCCGATTACTTTGCTGCACTTTCACTAAACTTCCTCTGATATGTGACATTTGATGGATGAGTGAGTGTGACGTTGCTGCCTTTATATGCGTTTCTTGCCTAGAGGTAGGTTAATATGGAATTCTTCACAGAAGGAGATCTAGTTTTGTTTTGAATAAGACAACATCCATGCCATGAAAGTCCCTCAGATTTGGGAGAGGATATTGAAGAGCTGTGGGCGTTTGTATATTTATATAAACGCAAAAACTTGTTCAGAATCTATATCTCCACGAAGCAATAATCACATCTACAAGACTTCTTTCATTTCTCTTGTCGTTTGTAGAATTAACAATTATTACTTCATTGCTTAGGTAATTCGCTCGCAGAAGCTATTCCATTATCTGTAATATTTTTAATGTTTTCGTCTTACCTATGAAAATGTATTTTAATATCAATTATATTAAAAGTTTACAAGTAGATAATGATGCATTTACATAAATTCAAAGTCGCACAGATAACTATTACGTAGAGTATAACTCTGCAATTAGTTTTTACCCATTGAGTGCGTCCACGGCTATATTGCTATATTGCACAGAAGCGTGTGCCTGGGGTCCTGCGTTGTGTGCTATACGTGCACGTGGTGTGTATGTATATTATATGTGTGTGTGTGGTGTGCCAATGTATATTTATATATATAATATACATATATAATTTATATATATATATATATATATATATATATATATATATATATATATATATATATATGTAAATGTATGTGTGTGTATACACACACACATATATATATAGTTGTACTGAAATCACGACAACGTTCTAGCTCTTTGATTCTCACTCTGTTGTTATTTAAACATACACACATACACACATGCAAGCACACATACGCGCACATAGTCTGTTGCATAATTTATATATGCATGTGTATATATATATATACATATGACTGTGAGTGTGTTTGTACATACATACTTATATACATATATACATACATGTGTATTGTGGTCGGGGGATTGTAGTCCCGATGTCGAGATCGTAGATTGAATTCCTAGACCGGGTGGTACGTTGTGTTCTTGAGCAAAACCCTTCATCTCACTTTGCGCTGCGATCAGTCTGACATCTGACGCGTGGCACACTGTGCGCACCTGTTCAAGCGACGTCGATTTGATGGAGAGATTGAGTGAGCCAATGTGCCGCACGATCATTTGGTCATTTATAAACGAATCCGTTGTGCAAGCCGTTCGGCAAAAGCTGAATCGTCATACGTCGCCATCGATGGGAGAGTCCGTCATATATATACACACACACACATGCATGCATACATATGTACACACATACATATATACATACAGAAATACATTATTTACTGTGTCTGGGGAGAGCCATTTTCTTTTTCTGCCTTATAATGTAACACACTCACCGGTAAAATTCCCACTTATTTCTTAATTTTCCTAAAATTTTCGATGTGTCTTGCAAACCTTTCAATTGTCTTAACTCTCTTGAGAGTACTTCAAACACGTAAGAATCTTGCAAACCAAATCCTAAAACGAAATACATAATTTACATTTGACGGATATTTGTCCTAAATCTTATTTGTTGTGAACACATCATTTCGGCTGGTATACCCTCCAGCCTTCATCAGGTGTCTTGGGGGAAATTTTATACCTGAGTTTTCATTCCTAAGGTATTTTTCGATCTTTTTCTTCTTCTTCTTCTTCTTGTTGTTATTATTATTATTATTATTATTATTATTATTATTATTATTATTATTATTATTATTATACAGGTCCCTGCTGGAACCGAACTCGGAATCTTGGGGTTAGTAGCCCGCACCCTTAACCACTACACGGTACAGAAATAATATATATATATATATATATATATATATATATATATACATTACTTATCTAATGGAGTGCCGACATTTCATATCTGCTCACTTTCAATTTCAATACCTGTCTCTTTCACGAAATTTCACAATTATCTTACGGCGATGCGGAATTGCTTCCAAAGAGATATAATTAAAGGAATCTGTAGGTATGAGATGCTAAAAGACGAGTTATCCAGGCTAGGAGTTGTTCGTAACTTTTAGCAGCCATGTCGTTCTTAAATTCTTCTAGATTCAGAATTGAGAAAATACCAAATGTTATACTCTTTTACTGTTTTACTTGTTTCAATCATTTGACAGTGACCATGCTGGAGCACCGCCTTTAGTCGAGCAAATCGACCCCAGGACTTATTCTTTGTAAGCCTAGTACTTATTCTATCATTCTCTTTTTGTCGAACCGCCTAAGTTATGGGGACCAGCATCGGTTGTCAAGCGATGTTTGGGGGGACAAACACAGAAACACAAACACACACACACACACACACACACACACACACACACACACACACACACACATATATATATATATAAATATGTATAAATATACATATACACGACGGGCTTCTTTTCAGTTTCCGTCTACCAAATGCACTCACAAAGCTTTGGTCGGCCCGAGACTATAGTAGAAAGCACTTGCCCAAGGTGCTACGCAGTGGGACTGAACCCGGAACCAGATTTATTATTATGAATAATTTTCGAAGGCAGCGAGCTGATAGAATCGTCAGCGTGGCAGGAAAAAGCGTCTTTACATTCTGAGTTCAAATCCTCCGAGGTTGACACTTACGGGGTCGATAAGATTGGTACCAGTTGGTCACTAGGGTCGATCTAATCGATTTACTTTTCTACCCAAGCTTGCCGGCCTTGTGCCAAAATTTGGAACAACGCTTATGATTTTTTTTGTTGTTAAGGTGGCCAACTGACAGAATCGTTGCCATGACGGACAAAATGCTTAGCGGTATTTCGTCGTTTTCATGCTCTGAGCTCATATTCAAGAGAGGTCGATTTCGCTTCTCCATTCCTTCTTTCGAGGTCGATGAAATAAGTACCAGTTGACCGCTGGCATCCATGTAACCGACTAGCCCTCTCCCGTAAACATTTCAGGCCTTGTCCCTATAATAAAAAGGATTATTAATTTTGCTGTCGTAATTTTTGTTGCTGCTATCTTGCCTCGGCTCAGCACAGTTCCAACATACTGTAAAAGGCTATGTGTAGGCACATGGCCTTGTGGTTAGTGCAGCGGACTCGCGGTCGAGGGATCGCGGGTTCGAATCTCAGACCGGGTGATGTGTGTGTTTATGAGCGAAACACTTAAGCTCCACACAGCTCTGGCAGAAGGTAATGGCGAACTTCTGCTGACTCTTTCGCCACAACTTTCTCTCACTCTTTCCTCCTGCATCTTGCAGCTCACCTGCGACGGACCGGTGTCCCGTCCAGGTGAAGAACCTATACGCCAAGGAAACCGGGAAACCGGCCCTTATGAGCCAGGCATGACTCGAGAGGGAAGGAACTGTAAAAGGTATTCCAGTTATGCACACTTCATCTTTAATTTCCAAGCAAACACATACATTATATTGTCCAATGAAATTTTAAACACAATATCATAAAACCTATGCCAATTGGCTGCTATATCTAGTTGGTCAATCGACCGCTTAGAAGCGACCCCGTTTGTTCGCAAAATTACCATTAATAAAGTGTAATAGATTTCATTGAATATACTATATTCCCCCAATAAAATTTGACCTAGTGCCTCCTCAACAGAAATCAATATCATATTTATCTATTTGTTTAAAATACGATCTGATTCTTTGGTTAAAAGGAAAGATCAGTATGTTGAATGAATACAGAAATGCGATGTGGTTATAATGTAGGTTTTCTCTAATCAAATCTTGTGATATCTTTTGATTGATATAACCTAAATTCTTGTCATATGTATTAATATTTATTTTTTATTTCTTTCTGAGCGTGACGTCGAAAGAGGAAAAATAAACAACAAACATATATTATCACATGCACACGTGAAGATACGCGCATGCACGAACACACACATGGATCAATATGGATGTGTGTGTGTGTGTGCATATGTGTATATGTATATATATATGCATACGCATATGCACACACACACACACTCACAACACACACACACACACACACATATATATATTATATATATAAACCATCCGATCTTCTGATTACCTCATTTCTTCTAATATATAATACCAAACCTTCCAATATATATATATATATGTATATATATGTATGTATATATATATATATATATACAAACACACACACACACACATATATATACATACATGTATGTACACACATAAATATACATATATACATATACATATATACATATATGTACATATATACATACATATATATTTATTTATATATATATATATATATAACATACATATATATACACATATATGTACCCACATGAATATACATATATACATATATATATACATGTATACACACACACATATATATATATATACATGGAAAGAGGGAGAGTGAACGAGAGGTAAAGAGTTAAGTGCAGATAGATACACAATCTTAATACAGAGACAGAAGATAAGTAGATACCAGTATATCACCCCTTCTAAACATCGCAAGATAATAGCACATCATTATCCATGCATATTTGTCAAGAATAATGATAAGAGTAAATCTATCGTCATTGCATAGCGCAACTTTGACAGGGCCCCCTCATTAAATAATAACTGGAAACGATACAATTTATGTTTGGTTCAGAATTATCGTATCAGAAACCATTCTCCGTAAATAATGAACAAACTAACAGAACCAATTTTGAATTGAAAGGATATTATGTCATTTTTAACTACATCTGTTTCGAACATATCAAAAATTCAATGTTGCTACCGCTCATCACTTTACACTCCGCCGCCATCATATCTTCTGTTTCAACATATATGATAATAGATATGTCCAAATTCCTGGATGCAAGAATGTAATTATGCCAGTAACTCGAAGGTAACTCCGGACTTGTGTCTGTATACATGTGCATGCGTATGTGTGTATATTTGTTTGCTTATGCGCTTATCTGTGTGTCTGTGTTATGTTTAAAGTCTATCTCTAGGCCACAGATTCCAACGGTCAGAGCTTGTTCCATTTTACACAGCATTTCAGATACTGAAAGTACAAGGGAGACCCCGAACGAGACTTCAGTACACTGCAAGTTATTCACCCACACCTGGTACTCACTTGAAGGTGAGTAGACTGAACCAATATAAATTGAAGTACCTTTGTCCGGCACATAATACCACCATCTGCTCCGAGAAACCAACACATGCCCTATAGATAACAAGCCTATCACTCAAATCACTGCACCAATCCTTAGTATTTATCTATTTATCTATCTATCTATCTATCTACATCTTCTATCTATATATCTATCTATCTATCTATATATATATATATCATATATATATATATATATATATATATATATATATATATATATATATATATATATATATATGTTCAGCAAATTTAGATTCAAATGAATATGGTATTAAGTTAGATGCACCAGTATTTTGTATGTTGTTATCCATATAAATCCATGGGGTGATTCTTGTTGCTAATTTTGATATATATATATTATATATATTATATATATATATATATATATATATATGGTCTGTGTGGTTGTGTGTGTGTGGGTGTGTGTGGTGTGTGTGTGTGTGTGGAAGTGCAATGGCCAAGTGGTTAGGGCACGGGACGCGCGGTCGGAGGTTCACAGTTTCGATTCCCAGACCGGGAGTTGTGTGCGTTTATTGAGCGAAGACACCTAAAAGCCCCACGAGAGGTGGGGGCGACCCCTGTTACACTCTTTCGCCCCACTCTTTCTTCCTGTTTCTTGAGTAATGCTGCGATGGATTAGCGTCCCGTCCAGCTATGGGGAACACATACGCCACAGAAACCGGGAAACCGGGCCCATGAGCCTGGCTAGGCTTGAAAAAGGCGCATAACTAATAATAATAATAATAATAATAATTAATATATATATAATATAATATATATATATATATATATACTAATATATATATATATATATATATATATATATATATATATATATAACCAACTAACTATCTATAGTGAGATAGAGAGAAAGAAAGACAGAGAGACACACAGACAGAGAGAAAGAATATAAAATATAAAAATGGTCAGTATGTAAGAGATGAAAATATATATTTCCCCAGTTGATATCCATTAGATGATGGCTGTTTCGCTGCCACCATCATGCAACAATGATTTATTTAAGTGTATAATAAATTACTTTACACGTCTGCACTAGTAGAGAATGACATAAATTGCATAGTACCGTTCTACAGTTTACAAACAAATGTAGATAGAGAAGGCTGGCTCTTGGAATAGACAGAATATCAATCTTTCAACGCCGCTATACGCATACTAAAAATTCATCTCATTCAAATACACATACTTACATAGATACACACACACACATACGAAACACTCACACATTGTATATATGTATATATGTACATGTAATATATGTCTATGTGATATATATAGATATATATATATTACATATGCATATATATACATATATTTATATAAATGACGCCATATACGTAGGATATATATATGGATTATATATATATATCATATATATACAATATATGTATATATTATATATACATATAGATGTATATATATATATATAATAATATATAGATATGTATATATATAACACACATTATATATACATATATACATATGCACTTATATATACATTACACACACACACACACACACACACACAACACATATATATATATAGATATATATATATATATATATACATATATATATTCTAGACTTCTTGTGCAGTCAATAATGACGGTAAGCAGGTTTATTGTATTAAATATATTAAAATGATAATGAAATAGTCTGAAATACAGAAATTTATGTTATTCTTTTTTTAATAGAGATATTTACATATTGTAATATTGTGATAGACTTTCTATTGATTAATCTCTGAATTTCCTATTCTCGAGTGGAACGTTTCGTATTCAACTCTCCCTCTCTGCCTGCCAAAGTTTTCTCGACACACACTCAGACATACACACGTACACACACATTTCCATCTGAACGTTGCTTTCCTTATCCTTTCTCTGTGAATAAGGAACTTCTGAAAGAGAGATGAGAGAGAGAGAGAGAGGGAGAAAGAGAGAGAGAAAGAGGGAAAGAAACTGTGAACGAGTGAAAAAGGGAATGTGTTTGCATGGGTAAATGTTTGTTTGTGTGTGCGCGTGTGCGTGCGTGTGTGTTTGTATGTGTGTGTAAGTGTATGTGTATGTGTGTGTTTGTGTGTGTGATTTCAGCATCATAAGGAATAGAAACCAATAAAAATATCGTACCAGCTTCAGAGATACACTTGTGATATACATCCAAGAACACACACACACCACACACACACACAACACACACACAAACAAACAAACAAACAAACATACACACATATATCCACACGCGCGCGCGAGTGCACATGCATATTTCCGCACATATTCGCACATTATACACGTGCGTATAAGCATATAAGTTTATTAATAGAAGTACCCGTATGTGTGAGCATATATAGGAGTGGCTGTGTGGTAAAAAACTTGCTTCCCAAACTCATGGTTCCGGGTTCAGTACCACTGCGTGGCACCTTGCGCAAGTAACTTCTACTACAGCCTCGAGCCGACTAAAGCCTTGTGAGTGATTTGGTAGAAGGAAACTGAAAGAAGCCCGCCACGATCACTTGACAAATGATGCTAATGTATTTAAGTCCCCGTAACTTAGCGGTTTCGCAAAAAAGCGATAGAATAATTACTAGGCTTATAAAGAATAAGTCCTGTGGTCTATTTGCTCGATTAAAGACAGTGCTTCAGCATGGCCGCAGTTAAATTACTGAAAGAAGTAAAACTATATATATATATATATATATATATATAGGGTGACAGATAGACAGATAGATAGATAGAGAGAGGTGGGGAGAGATGGATAGATGTGCGTGTGTGTTCACACACATACATGTACACAAGCACACGCAATCAAACACACACATTTTTAAAAGGACAGAGAGGGTGAGGAAGAGAGAGAGAGAGAGAGAGAGAGAGAGAGAGAGAGAGAAAGGAAAAGATAGAAAGCGAATTATCGATGCCCCCCTCCTCTTACTTCTGCCACATAGCTACTCACTCTCTAATTGTAGTTTGATGGCCTCCTACTGCGTTACACAAAATATATTCATATACACATCGGAAATTATTATACGTGCGTGCAGGTGAACATAGACACTCTTATTGTCCTGTTTGCACTCGTGTGTGCGTGTATTTGTTTGCGAATAAAGTTTTTGATTTGTTATGTATAACTGTTTTTGCAAGAAATCATTGCTTTAGCAGATTTTTCTTTTGTTTGTTTTTTGTACAATATTGAGAAAGCAAATTATTGCAGACAGCAAGTAAACAGTCCTTGATGACAATTGCTACAACCTTGCGATTCTCTTATTCTCTTCTGTCTTGGTTTTTTTAATTCGAAGACATGGACAAACACAGCCACTCAGACACACTCTCATTTATTCTATTAAACTTTAATAAATCTCAAAGTTATAACAAGGTATCCTCAATTAATTTCTGGCAGTGATGAGAGATGACACAACATTTTATGATATATCTATATCTATCTCATATCTATATATATATATATATATATATATATTATATATATATAGATATAATATATAATGTATATATAATACGTAACATAATTCGTATACATATTATATACATACGTATATACATAACTATATTACATATATTAATATATATGTAATATGTTATAGATAGTTGTATGTATGTAAGTACTTATATATATAATATGTATGTATGTATGTAAGTACTTATATATATGAATATAATTATGTATATATATATATATATATATGTAGTATATATATATGTATATTATCTAGTTTTATGTATATGTATATATATATTGTATGTATATGTATAGGGATATATGTATGTATGTTATATTTTGTATGTATGTATTATGTATTGAACTATATATTTATACTGCTGGTTTAACTTCGGAGTCGAAACTTTGCTGTAATTCAGCACGATTGTTATTCACGTTGCCATGTGTCCTCATGCAATTGTTCACGGTTCGATAAAATAAACATCATTTGCGGTCTGTTGTCAATATAATCGACTCTTTCGTTCCTACTTATTCGTGGTATTTATGTCAACGATGAGACAAAAGAAGAAGTATAAAACAAAAGCAGTTTTTAATTTCTGTTAAAAGATTAGCAGCCGGTCGATGTCGTCCGCGATAAGTTTCGATCCCCTGTTGAAGAGATATTAATTTCTGTTGCCGAAACTTCTGTTGTATATAATATATATGTATATTATTATATATATATATATATATATATATCTATGATAAAACTAGTAACTGGTGTGTGTGTGATAACAATTATGGAATCAATGTGTGTATAGTTTCGGCATATTTGCATTAGAAATTTTTCGTTTGCACTTATTTATAAGTTGTTTATAAAATAACCTTTAAAGGTATTTTTAATATGCTGGCCATTGATAAAGTTTTTTTCGAAAAATGTTATCCTAAATTAGATGTATATATATGTTAATTAAAAGAAATTCCTCATTCCTATATGCAAAATATTTATCGTGAGAATTATTTTTATTTTTAGTTAGTTAGTTGGTTACTTTGGTAGTTCAGTAGTTCTCTCAGTGCCATGAAGCCCATAAGTCTCCCACATGAACCCTACAGCCGACACTGTTTGCTGCAACTGGTCTGGGGTCATTCCTGTTTCTGAAATATTTTCGTCTTCTTTCCTTGTCAATGGTTCTTTTTCCATCTGGTCTTCGGGCGTCCTGCTACTCTTTTCCCATCAGGCTTTCACTTTAGTGTCACTATACAAGCGTTTCCTTGGTATTCTCTGTGAAAATGTCCCATCCAGTTCCTCTGTCGGCCTCTTATATTGTCACCGATCCTGTGGATGCCAGTTGTATCACTTGTGTATTCTCAGACCTTTTTGCAGTCAGTTCTAGAGGCGTATTCTCCTTAAACATGTGAATTGGAAGCTATCCAATGTTTTAGAACAGAATATACAAAACCTAGAGCGCATTCTAGAATCTAACAAAGGCAGGGAGATGCAAAGGTACAGGCTGTAAAATGAATGTGAAGTTCTTCAAGACATTGGTTCGATCAGTATTACCCTACGGATGGGAAAATTGAAAAGTGACAAAAATGGAAGAAAAAACAATATCTTCCAATTCTTATTGTTTATGACAATTTTAATTCCAATGACATTCACCTAAATCCATACATGTAGCCGTAACCAGGTCAGCTATGAGCATACACACACATACACACACGCACACACACACACGCACGCACACGCACACACACACACACACATATATATTGATTTTATATATATATATTCTTTCATTTGTTTCAGTCGTTTGACTGCGGCCATGCGGGAGCACCGCTTTTTAGTCGAACAAATCGACCCCTGGACTTATTCTTTGTAAGCCTGGTACTTATTGTAACGGTCCCTCTTGCTGAACCGCAAAAGATGTTGGTGTGTTTACGGGGACGTCAACACACCAACATCGGTTGTTAAGCGATGGTGGAGGGACAAACACGAAAGAAGACGCACACATAAATGCACACAGACACACACACACACACACACACAAACACACACACACACACACACATATATATTTATTCGACGGGCTTCTTTCAGTTTCTGTCCACCGAATCCACTCACAAGGTTTTGGTCGGCTTTAGGCTATAGTAAAAGACGCCCAAAGTGCATGCAGTTGCACGGAACCCGGAATCATATAGTTGAGAAACAAGCTTGTTACCACACAGCCACTCCTGCGCCTAATATATTCAGCTGTTGTTTTCATGATTGTGTTACCTAGGACTCGATCTTCTAATGTCATTTTACCACCAATAAGAGTGTAGATTAATATTTGAGGGGTACTTTATTCCATAAAATTTGTCATATAGACAGTACAAAGATTGTGTAGCTTTGCGGGCTGGACAACCACATTAATGAATGAAAATGAAATAAAATGAATAAATGAGAGACGAAACCCAACACCCACCGATTGGATTTTTCTCGAAAACATATTTTCTTTTTTTAAAAAAATCAATATGAGGTTTCAAAGCCTCTTACAAGAAGGAGGCACTAAATCCTCTTCCTTAACATGTCTTTTTTTTTAAATACACAAGTGAGGTTATAAACTACTACAATTAATACAATAAGATGAGGTTTCAAACCCTCTAACGAGGCTTTTCCCCCTCCTACTCATCGATATATCCATCGAATTTGAGAGAGACTTGCCT
This sequence comes from Octopus sinensis, assembly GCF_006345805.1. NCBI lineage: Eukaryota > Metazoa > Mollusca > Cephalopoda > Octopoda > Octopodidae > Octopus > Octopus sinensis. The sequence goes on along the minus strand of NC_043007.1, from coordinate 527,317 downwards.
GGTATTTCTTGTTAGCGTAACAAACGCACAGAGGAACTTTTTTTCTTCTCGTGGACTCGTCCAGAGACTCCTTCGTTACGGTGAACAATAGAGCAGAAATAAAAGAAGAAAAGGAAAGGAAAAACTATTCCCCAACAAGTCATGCGCGACGCGAGTCAGGTTTGTTCAATCACCAAGCGAAACTAATTTTCCTTCACATGCTCGGTTAATGACTGCACGGATTGCATCAGGTTTCAAAACTTCATATTTCACTACAAATAATGAATGGCGCTTTTATGCTTAGTCGAATGTAACTAAACATTTATGAATGCGTAATAGATTTAAGTTGACAGCATTTATTAAGCAAGACAATGGCTAGGAGTCCCACTGCACAATAATGGTAACGTCATATAGTATGTTATAATAAACTAATGAGCGGTTCAATGTTTTGTTTTCCATATGTAGGATTAGAAATACGTCACCAATATCTTGTTAGATGCTGTGCGTGCGTGATGTACATACGTATGAGAAACAAGGTATGTGTGCGAGTATGTGTGTGCGTGTGTGTTCGTGTATATGTACATAATAAATATGTGTATATTCATATATATATATACACACATATATATACATACATATATATGTGTATATCAACAATAATAATTATGAGGATTATCACATATATATATATATATATATATATATATACATACATACATATAATATATATATATATACATACATACATATATACATACATACATAAATATGGTAAATGAAAGTCAAATGGAATATACCAGAATGTTCATTATTAATGAAGACAATTGTTTCGACACATCTACCACCCATGCCTCACGGGTGGAACACTGGTTCAGGAGCACCGAGCGGTGCAGATGTCTGTGAGCGTATCCCCCCCCCTCTCTCTCTCTCTCTCTCTCTTTATATGTATGTATATATATATATCATATATAATATATATCTATATATATATATATATATATATATATATATATATATATATATATATATATTTATTTTATAGAAGGAGCTTCTACAGGACTAGAACTGTTTCATTCAAATGAAATCTTCTGGTTCCCAAAGCATCAAGTGCCGAAAATGAACTTTCTTATCTTCCAGTTTAAAGGGTTACAGAATTAACACAGGTTATAGGAACATAAGCCTTCTTCCACGAAAAGCTTCCTGAAGATTTCATTGAATGAAACAGTTCTAGTCCTGTAGAAGCTCCTCTATAAAATAAATTAATTTACTCTGCTATGTTGAGTACCTTATTTACTGTGGTTAACCCCGACTCAACCCGGGACCTACATATATATATATATTATATATATATATATATATGAAGTTGAAGCTTCTTCAATTGTAACTCTCAGTTTCACATTGTCAGTTTTGCATACGAGGGAAAGAAAGGAAACAACATGACTTCATGTAAGAAAACATTTAAGGGCGCCGAAATATTTATTTAGAATTTGGTTAGTTACTAAACATATGTTAGAAAATGCGTCGGCCATTATCTTTTAAGTTTCCATACGTAGACACGAGATCTATTCAGGAATTACCACCCAAGGAAGGCCTGATGCCTTTCTGTTTTCCCTCATACATATGTGAAATACACAAAAGCATGGAAGTGGTTCATGTCAATGAATTTATATCGTTCTTAGACTGCTGATTGTTTTGTTTTAGTTTTCAGTATACGACCCCTTTTTTAGAATATGACGAGCAGATCCATTATGTGAGAAATTACTTATTTTAGACAATTAGAAGTTTGAAGTTACTTCAGCATTTCGTTTCCTAATTTTGGAAGAAATGCAAAAGACAAAGACAGCTCTGTCCAACTCATTCCTGGATAGATTTTGGAGTGAGAATCGTGGAATGAGTCTAAAATATACAAGCTATAGCGATAATGTAGATTCACAGCCTCAAACTGAAGCTTATACACAATGATAAATACGTGTGTGTATGTGTGTGTGCGTATGTAAATAAATATTCGCACAAATGTACACGTCTATCTATCTATCTATCTATCTATCTATCTATCTATCTATCTATCTATCTATCTATCATCTATCTATTCGGTTGTCTGGAAAGTTCGTGCCGATTTTTAAAGGAAAGAAAAAGGTCAATAAATACTTTCCATTTACATTTTTAATCAACCAAATATGAACCATTTTGTTGCACAATGTGTCTCTATCTTTCCTTTAACTTGAAAATACCCTCTTCCCAGAATTGAGGGGGTTTCATGGCAAAGAATTCATCACGGTATCTTTTTACGTCATCCAAGGAATTGAAATTTTTACCATTAAGACTATCCTCCAGAGACCTGAATAAGTGGAAATCCGAAGGAGCAATATCTGGTGAATATGGAGGGTGGAGTAACACATCCCAGCCGAGCTGCAGCAATGTTTGTCTGGTTCCCAAAGCATCAAGTGCTGAAAATGAACTTTCTTATCTTCCAATTTAAAGGGTTACAGAATTAACACAGGTTATAGAAACATAAGCCTTCTTCCACGAAAAGATAGCTTAAACTGTGCTCTAAATGGCGGTATAGTCAAATCATATTTTATTGATTCAACCATGTTCTAAAATAAGTCGAAAGGTAAGCTGCTATAAATCGGCACGAACTTTCCGGACAACCCAATATCTATCTGTATCTATATTTGTGAGTGTGTGCGTGTTTGATTTCATAAGCATTGTATTTATAAAGTTACGAAAAGTATACAAAACGTGTATATTTTATAGAAAGCTGAAGCTTCTTCACTCATGAACTCAAGTTTTACACTGGTGATTATAGACGACATATTCAGTCGTTCCAATAATCGGTAACACGAAACTCCACTTTTTATAAACACCGCACACACACTCGCCCATACCCATATATATATATATATATATATATATATATATATATTATATATATAGAGAGAGAAGAGAGAGATATATATATATATATTATATATATGGATGTATATGTATGTATCTATATCTCTCTCTCTCTCTATATATATATATATATAATATATATATATATACCTATATATATATATATATATATATATATATATATATATATATATTATATATCTGTATGTATTTCTCACACGTTCGCGCGAGATTTATTACCTCTATAGCTGACAGTTAGTTCGATTGGATAAATATATAACGTATGATCATAGTTGGAAAGTGTTATTTTTAGTTTAAAAGACGGGTCATAAATGTGGGGAAGTGAAGAAAGAAGAAAGAACGAGAATCAAATGAAGTGCAACGTAGAGATAGCCGGAAAGTCGTGAATTGTGCCGGTGTATATTTATGCGATGTGTAGATTTATGTATATGCGCTAGTATGTATGTTTGCTTGTGTATAAGATTGTAAGAGCCTGTATATTCCTCCATAAATTTATATGCAAAGATATATATATATATATATATATATATATATATATATATATATATATATATATATACATACAGACAAAGGCATATATGTGTGTGTGTTTGTGTTTGTGTAAGTGCATATATATATATATATATATATACACGTAGAGAAATATATACATACTTACACATGCATATACAGTTATTCATGCGTATGCAGGCGCTTTTATACGTACGCACCTATATCTGTATATGTATATATGAATATGTGTATGTATGTATTTATTTATGTATGCATGTATATGTCAGTATGTACGTATGTACCTGTGAGTATGTATCTATGTTTGTGTGAGTATGTATGTATCTATGTATGTGTGAGTACTCATGTATGTATGTATGTATGTATGTATGTATGTATGTATGATTAGATTTTCAGCGTTTGTTTTATTTTTCATTACAATTGAGAGAAACCTTGTTGCTACGAATGGGTTCCATTTTTTCGATCGTGATATTGCAGGATTGAACTGAAATTAATTGCATCTTTTAATATTTATATATTCATTATATTAAAACTTTTCTTTTCCCATTTCAACTTTACATTTCTAATTGCCATTACATAGATGTCGATCTTCTGATTTTTGTTCAGGCTTTTCAGTACGATGGAAATATAAGTTCATTAACGACATTACATTACAAACAAAAGCCAGTTTAGCAAAGAGAGAATTTACCAGTATTTGACCAAGATCAGAACATTTTAGTTCACCGACCATTGGCTGTATAAAAAATACATATTAAAATGGAGCTGTTGGTGTAGGACAAAATGGTTCCTGTATATTTTCTTTCTTAATTGAAGTTATTTGGCACGGCATCGCTTACTTATGCTGTTGTATGAATGAGGGGTCGTTCTTCGACATGATTCTTCTCTGTATATGATTTCAGAGCAGACAAATGAATCGGTGTCCTTTCAAAACTGGAGCATACATACATACATACATACATACATACATACATACATACATACATACATACATACATACGTTACAATTCCGTGAAGCCGTTACTAAGAATTTTCCTAGGAATTCTAGATACTACTCCACTATAAATTCGCATAAATTAAGAATAGCATTCTCAAATACTAAAAATCTTTCGCAGATAATAGCTTCCCACAATAATAAGCTGCTAAATAGGGTCTCTCCACCTATGAGTAGCGACACCGCCCTTACCCATTCCAACGTAACATACAATAATAATAATAATAATAATAATAGAAGTAGTATGGATATTAGCAACATTCATAGCAGCATTAGCGTTAGCAATAGTAATAATGATAATAACATTAGCCAGATTATTAACAGTGGTGGTGTTAGTGGTAATAGTACCAGCATTCTTAATAACAGTTATATTATTGATGATAACAATCGCAGCATTCCTATAGCCAGGGAATTTGCCGACGATATTATAACTAATAGTAATGATAATAAGATGAATAGTATCGTGGCCAAAGCCAGCAACAATTTTTACACCTATCACAACATAAAAACTCTGTCTTAGTATCGGAAACCAACCCCAACAGATTAAAGTTCTTATCCAAAAATTCCAAAATTAGAAACACCACTTACCAATGCAAAATCTCTTCTGGAACCGATGTCTACTTCTATATTGGCGCAACCTCTTCTAAATTAGCCCAAAGAGTCTCCAACCATTATTCCACTTTCAGAGATAAGAGAAAGCAACACAGCACGGGGCTAAGCAAATTAGTCTAGCGTCTGAAGAACAATAATACTACGTTCAAGCTCGAATGGTCCATTTTGTCGGTGACCTTCCTGTTTGATAAAGGCAGAAAAATTTTGTGGCATCTGTAATTCCGAACTTTTTCATATTTTGTTCGCCAAAGGCCCTTTAATAAATACAATCGTCGAAAGATCCTACAGGTGCTTACACTGGAAAAGACACACCTTTCATTCATATAAATAGTGACTAATATAGATAACCCCTCGAATTCCAAAAAAATTCTTTTGCTATATTTCACCCCAATAGTCAAAAAAGATTTTCTTATATTCCCAATTACTACTATCCATTCTTGCGTTGCCTCTCACCTCGCTCGATTCTTTCTCCCTTTCGCTATCTACTTTCCTTTCCCTACAGTAAGCATAATCGAACACACAGATACAGACCTTTCAACTCACTGCTGTCAGTTTTCTGACTTCTACCCATCCACAAACACAATCACGCATTCAGACACACACACACACACATTAAGACAGTTATATACAGTCACAGACACAGGTACTCATTCACAAAAGAAATCATTTAAACCCACCATTATTTTGACCTGCACTCTCTCACCTTACTATTCTTATGCCTCCCTCCTCCTACTTCGTTTGAACTCTTGAACCTTTAGAAACTTCTAGATTCTTCTACATTCAGCCACTCTGACGTCACTCATTATAAAGAGACACTCATTATCGCCATGGGCTCCTTGAGAGCGGTCAGCTAAAGGTTTTTTTGTGCATTTTGATGTCGACATAAGTTTCCTTGATTTTCCTGAAGAGAAATCTGCATAATGTACTCCTTATTCCTTCGGAATTAGGAATATGCAGCCTTCGAAACATATGTCGAGAATAAAGGATATTTGTTAACTAGTCGTTCAACTCCATTCTTTCATATACTTATATGTATTATATATATATGTATATGATATATATATATATATATATATATATATATATATATATACACATATATACATACGACGGGCTTCATTTGGTTTCCGTCTGCCAAATCTACTCACAAGGCTTTGGTTGGCTCGAGGCTATAATAGAAGACAGTGGCCCAAGGTGCAACGCCGTGGGACTGAATCCAGAACCATGCGGTTGGGAAGTAAGTTACACAGCATTCTGCGCATATATATATATATATATATATAATATATATATATATATATATAATATATATATATATGTATATATATATATCGTATATACATACATACCTACTATATCGTTGTGTTTTCAAATGTATGAGATCAAGTGACATTAATAGCATTTTTATAGCGTTGTATCGATGTCCATAACATTTCTCTAAACTTTGCGTGGTGTTGTAGGCGTCCGTGGGTGTTCGTTGGCGCAGCTGAATATCTGTTCGCCATATACGCCTACACTGACAACATAAACAATAAAGAAACATTTCGAATCGAACAGATTCGTCAGAGCGTAACCTGCAATGTTTTATTATAATACATATTTTTCTTGTTTCTCCATTTTGATTTCAAATCTCGCCAAGTTCAACGTTGCCTTTTATCCTTCCGTGGGCAATCCCGATATATCATTTTTTTTCTAATTTAATACAATAGGATGACACTTTGAAGGAAATTTGAGTGCATTTTCTCGTAGGTCGTCTGATACCTGAGGCGTTCGGATGCTTACCTGATGTGAAGTATGTGTCATAAAAGGTAATTAAACTAACGGATTATGACCTTAAACATTAAACATTTTCATTGTATTTATTTTCTCATATTTTGCTTACTTTCAAAATGTAAGCTCAGGCATGACTGTGGGGCTAATAAGTAAGTTTCACCTGAATGTATGAACGGTAATGTTTACTTCCGTTGAATATGAATCAATAATAATGATAATAATAATAATAATAATAATAATAATAATAATAATAATAATAATAATAATAATAATAATAACATCATATTGAAAGACTTCAGACAAAGAACATGCCTCCTCATTGATATGACTGTCCCAATCGATATAAACGTATCTGTCAAGACCTACCAAAAACTGAGCAAATATAAAGATCTTGAAATAGAAATCAGCAAAATATGGAACCTGAAGACTAAAACAATACCTGTTGTCATAGGTGCCCTGGGAATGATACCGAAATGGGCTGATTGCTACCTAACTCAGATACCAGGAAACCCCAAAATGGCATAAATTCAAAAGATAGTGCGCATGGGAACTGCTCATATCCTACGCAAAATACTCTCTATGTAATCGCAAGGTTTAAAACAAACTTTTTCTTTTTTAATTTATGTATTAGACATTCACTAGTACGACACCAAAAAACCCCCCAAATATGTGGCACACTAGGCATAACAACAACGTGAACTTCCAACCTGTTGTCTCTTGAGGTCTTTGGGTGAGACTTGGAGCCAACTTGTACAGACATAAAGCAAAAGTCAAACATATAATAATAATAATAATAATAATAATAATAATAATAATAATAATAATAATAATACTAAGTACCAGGCAGTGGCTCTGATTGGAAATGTTATCATATACATTGTTTGTCTTGGTATAAAAGATGGGCTACAGCAAATATTCTGCTCAATACCATATATTTGCTTATGAGTTGTTTGACCATAACCAGTTGACCATGTCCCTTAATGGCTGACGATATGTGCATCTCTGATCACGGGCAGAAGTAGTGGGAGAGCATCATAGCCGTGTGTTGAAAGGAATTCTTGGAGGTTTGGATAATTCAGCGTTCAAACTGACAGAAAGATAGATGCAAATAGGCCAGACATTGAAGGATTTCAGACAAAAAAGATGCCTTCTATTCGATATGACTGTCCCAATTAACATAAATGTATCTGTCAATACCTACCAAAAACTGAGCAAGTATAAGAATCTTGAAATAAAAATTGGCAAAATGTGGAACCACAAGATTAAAACAATACCTATTTCTTTATTACCCACAAGGGGCTAAACATAGAGGGGACAAACAAGGACAGACATAGGTATTAAGTCGATTACATCGACCCCAGTGCGTAACGAGTACTTAATTTATCGACCCCGAAAGGATGAAAGGCAAAGTTGACCTCGGCGGAATTTGAACTCACAACGTAACGACAAACGAAATACGGCTACGCATTTCGCCCGGCGTGCTAACGTTTCTGCCAGCTCGCTGACAACAATACCTGTTGTCATAGGCGCCCTAGGGGATGATAGCAGAAGGGGCAGATTGTTACCTAGTTCAGAAATTCCAGATTGTTGCCTAGATCCAGAAATTGTTACAAGAAATCCCAGATTGTTACCAGATTGTTACCTAGTTCAGAAATCCGCAAATGGAAGAAATTCAAAAAATCGTGCTCATGGGAACTACCCATATCCTAAGTAAAGTATTGTCTATGTAATCCCAAAATATTTCAATCTATAAAAACCATCAAAATACTTTTAAATGTAGATAAAAGCAAACCCCTTTCACTGTCGTCTTGACGTCAGACTATCATCTTATAATCAAATTACTTTTAAAACAAACTTTTAATTTACTTATGCTTTGACAGAGGTTCTCTAGAACAATACTCAGCGCAAAGTCAAATATATGGCACCCTAGTCATGACACCAAGTTGAACTTATAACTTGTTGACACTTGAGGTCTTTGGGTGAGACTTGGAGTCAACTTCTAGAAATACAGAGCAAGAGCCAAACATGACAATAATAAAAATAATGATAATAATAATAATAATAATAATAATAATAATAATAATAATAATAATAAAAATAATAATAATAATAATAATAATAATAATAATAATAATAATAATAATAAGGCCAGTAAACAAGTGTCTCCTTAGTCTGCCGGCTGTGGACAGCTGACGCATTCCATCATACTCAGCAAAACAAGTTGTGAGTTTTCATCAAATGATGATGATGATGAGGAGGAGGAGGAGGAGGAGGAGGAGGTTGGTTATAAAATGGAAAGAATGTTATTGTAGTTGCGCCATTCTTAAAGACAAAGCTAACGTAATGCAAGAAACAGGGCTGATGCCATCAGTGCTCCGGCTGTTCCTGTTGTGATCCACAGATTTAATATCATTTAATATGGTCCATCGATGAGTTAGAATTTCCATAAAAATACGCAACTTTCTCACGTCGCCCGGCATGCTTCGGCGAAAGCCTGAAGTGAACAGAAAATATAATCCACTATAAGCTGCGAGCTGGCAGAAACGTTAGCACGCCGGGCGCAATGCTTAGCAGTATTTCGTCTGCCGTTACGTTCTGAGTTCAAATTCCGCCGAGGTCGACTTTGCCTTTCATCCTTTCGGGTCGATTAAATAAGTACCAGTTACGCACTGGGGTCGATATAATCGACTCAATCCGTTTGTCCATTCTTGTTTGTCCCCTCTGTGTTTAGCCCCTTGTGGGTAGTAAAGAAATAGGTATTTCGTCTGCCGCTGAGTTCTGAGTTCAAATTCCGCCGAAGTCGACTTTGCCTTTCATCCTTTCAGGGTCGATAAATTAAGTACCAGTTACGCACTGGGGTCGATGTAATCGACCTAATCCCTTTGTCTGTCCTTGTTTGTCCCCTCGATGTTTAGCCCCTTGTGGACAATAAAGAAATATGAAAATATAATCCACTAAACGAAGACTAATGCAGGTTTAAACATCTATTCAACGAGCAATAATGACTGGATGCTTGAATTTGGAAATACCAAGAAACCAGACTCAGTACCAAAAGAAGCAAAGAAATATGTCAAGATCTCCGAGACTGAGGTGCAGTTAGACAAAGCAGAAGAACCCACAGTCAAAGCAAAACATAAATGAAACCAAATCTATTGGAATCTCACAGCGAAATAGACGAAAACGTAAAGAGGTACGTGCTAAATACTGAACAAGAGCTGGCAATTCTGATGTTGAGATGAACAGTAATCCCGCGACTATCGCGGGTGTTACGTTACAAAACACCCCTCCACCGCGATAGGTGAAAATCCGCGAAGTAGAAACAGTGATGTACTGTGTATATTTATTATTATTATTTTTATAATTTGTATATATTTATTTTATTATTGTTATATATTTAAGCTTTTATAAACTCTCTCTCACACTCTTAAGAGTACCCGTGTCTTCTCTGTTTCTGCGTGTCGAGGGGTCTCACCTTCTCTGCGCTTGGATTCACCGCCAGAAAACTTTGAAGGTGCAGAGCGTTTGGGGGACATGGTAGGGCTCGAAATAAATTCACAATTTTACACAGAAATGCAAAGCAACACCCCACACTCGCCTCCCGAGTTTCGTTTTCCATACAGCATATACGATTATTTGTTCAGTCATCTACGCTACACTACGTATATTCTTTTAATTTATTTTAATTAATTCAAATTCCGCCGAGGTCTACTCTGCACTTATCCTTTCGGGGTCGATAAATTAAGTACCAGTTGTGTACTGGGGTCGATCTAATTCGCTGGCCCTCTCCCCCCAAATTTCGGGCCTTGTGCCTAGAGTAGAAAATATATTTTAATTAATGTGTTATACATTACAGTACTGTATTTTTATTTATTAATTTATTAATTTTTAGGCGCGAAAATGCTTATTTTATCACAGAAATATTCAAAATCTAAAAAATATAAATACCTATCGGCTGTAGAAACCTGCGATATACTGAGGGGTCTGCGATATAAATTTACATATATTACTCTTTACTCTTTTACTCTTTTACTTGTTTCAGTCATTTGACTGCGGCCATGCTGGAGCACCGCCTTTAGTCGAGCAAATCGACCCCGGGACTTAGTCTTTGTAAGCCCAGTACTTATTCTATCGGTCTCTTTTGCCGAACCGCTAAGTAACGGGGACGTAAACACACCAGCATCGGTTGTCAAGCAATGCTAGGGGGACAAACAGAGACACACAAACATATACACACACACACACACACACACACATATATATATATATATATATATATACACAACGGGCTTCTTTCAGTTTCCGTCTACCAAATCCACTCACAAGGCATTGGTCGGCCCGGGGCTATAGCAGAAGACACTTGCCCAAGATGACACGCAGTGGGACTGAACCCGGAACCATGTGGTTGGTTAGCAAGCTACTTACCACACAGCCACTCCTGCGCCTGAAAAATCCGCGATGTACTGAGGGCGCGATAGGTGAACCGTGATATGGCGAGTAATTATCGTATCGGTGGCTGTCTATGCTCGGACATGAATTAGAATAAGAAAACTTAATTGTAGCAGCTCCCGATAAGTATGATTCCACAAGGAATTACTAAACCAACATGCTTAGAAATAGTACTGCTCCTGTCTACCGTTTTCGTGGTACAACCATAAAAACCATTGACCACTTCATGTTTGGTTACTTTATGTTAGATTGAAGCGGATATGCTAATAGCTATGACAGACTTGATCGGTTTTTCTACAGGATCATATGCCATTAGTTTAGGATCCCGTTTGAAAAGAACTGGTGGAAACGCAAGTCTACCGAAGTAATAGAAAATAAGACATCACCGCTTTTTGAAATCTTAGTTTTCAAACCGATCGAGTTATTCGGGCTAATGGACCAGATATTTTGCTGAAAAATAACATTGACAAAACATGTTTACTCATAGATCTGTCAATCCCAGCAAACTCTGTGCAAATGTTTCATGAATTAAGTAAATACAAGAACCTTGAATTAGAAGCCTCAAAAATGTGGCGTGTAAGAATGGCAACTGTAACTTTAGAGTTAATATTAAATGGTGCACTTAAATACCAATGATCAAATTCCAGGGAACAGAAAGTTATCAGAGCAAAAGAAAATTGCTCTCATGGGTACAGCTTAAATCCTCAGAAAAACACTTTCAACTTGAAAATATTTGAATCTATAAAAGCGTTTTGTAAAATGCAAATATTACACCAAACATATGAAAATTTAAATTATCTGTATTTGGTCTGCGTTCCCTGAAATATATCATTGCTACACCACACACACACACACACACACACACACACACACACTCTCTCTCTCTCTCCTCTCTCTCTCTCTCTTCTTTCTCATAGTAAAAACGTGTACATCGTTGTTACTTGAGGCCTCAAGGAACTTGTATAATACATAGCATTTACCACATAAACGTAATAGTATTCTGCAAGAATCTTAAGATAACTTTTGAGTTTTAACGAGGCTCGTTCTCACCAAATTTCAATACATCCCCGCTTATATGTAAAGCATGTAATAGTTAAAATAATTATGATGATGAAGATGATGAGGATGATGATGATGATAACGATAATAATAACAATAATAATAATAATAATAATAATAATAATAATAATAATAATAATAATAATAATACAGAAAATTGCACTACTAAGCACTGCACACAATCCTACGCAGAACACTTTCCATACAATAACCATCAGAGCATCACAACAAATCACAGCACATACCTAAGGCACACAGAGCTGCGCTCGGTAGTGAAGTGAAAGCACGCTATAAAAATAAAACTACTGAATAATAATAATAATAATAATAATAATAATAATAATAATAATAATAATAATCCATCTTAAATACGAGACTGTGGAAAATGAAAAGGTGAAGAGAGTGCCAATTATTGTTAGGTCCTTGGGGACAGTTTCAGGAGGCATCAAGGGGAATATAATGAAAATGGGAATAGAGAGCCTAATAGAACTGTTACAAAAGATTTGCCTCCTTGTCACGGCCAGAATAATCAGGAAAAACTATTAGAGTTGAAAAGAACGGATAATATGGCACCGCAGGCTACGGGTAGCGAGCCCCGCTACGCATGCATGACTTCAGAACGTCCAACATAACCTGAGTTAAAATAAGAAGTATGATTTCAAAATTTGGCAAAATACCAGCAATTTTTCGGGGAGGTGTAAGTCCATTACATCGACTGGTTCTTACTTCATCGATCTCGACGGGATGAAAGGCAAAGTCGACTTCGACGGGATTGGAATTAGGACATAAAGACGGACGAATGCCGTTAAACATTTTACTACACACAGTAGTAGTAGTAGTAGTATAGTAGTAGTAGTAGTAGTAGTAGTAGTAGTAGGAGTAGTAGTAGTATTTGAATTAAACGAACCAACGAGGGCTGGGCTCTATTTCTTCGCTCGACCTGCTACGAATAGCAGCTAAATATTCCTCAAGCCGTAATAGCTGAAAGGTACCAACTTAGCCTACATCCACTGATGACATGTGTATGATATATGTGTATGTAACTCTGTGTGTATGAGTATGACGAGAAGTGCACGCCTGCACGCCTGTGTGTATGTGTGCATTTGTGTGAGTGTGTGTGTGTGTGTGTGTGCATGATGTTATTACCTTTACTATTCATTTTAACACCAAAATATTTAAATTATCACACAATGTTGTCGTTTAGCCATAGTTCGGTCGCCCTGCTTCAAAGGCCAAGAAACGTTATTGCAACTTCGTTTAAGGCAGACGATATCTAACATGACAATATACAACGTGTCGTTGCTTCCTTTAAAGCGTGTCAAACGTGTACAATTCGAGGGAGATTTGCCTGCTATTACAATCGTATCAAAAGACCATCTAATGACTCTTTCATTGGCTCGTCACTATATCATACTCTCTGCACATTTACCAACTCGATTTCAAAACAAACAACGTATACACAAACCGAAAGATGCAACATTTTCACAGGCATTCTATGGTCCACGAGTTCTCTTCGAATCTAAATGTTTTTAAGCGTTATCTCACACCCAATGACACCATGAGAAACTTAGGATGTGCCTCTTCTAATTTTAGCCAAAATTTTGTGGGTGCTATTTGGTAGACAGTAACTGTTACGTGGAATTCCATCTGATGGGTGCATTTATGCTTTTGAATAATAAACCGTTGCCCAGCGCATGTTTTAAACTGACCCCTCGTCCTTATTTGCGTATGGCGTAGCGTAGTCTACTTAAGGGCAATCGTTCGAATTCGGCTTTTAGTCAGAGGATAAGCTTCGACAATTCTTACCGTCACTCTATGAGAAACCGTAAAAGCTGAAGGGTAACGCACAAGCTTGCGTCCACCGATTCAGTCGTGCACGAACCAACCGGGAAAACAAACGTGATAACAAATGCAAAGCAGAAAGTCATGTTTCGTTCATGATGTAACAGCTTGCGTCATGATTTATTTATTCATTACAAAAAACACACACAGGCATGCGTACACACATGTCCACTCACACACACACATTTGTAAGTATATATATATATATATACGTATGTGTGAGTGTGTATGGGAAAATTTTTATATACGTATGTATATATATATGTGTGTATATATGTGGGTATGTATATATATATTATATATATATATATACACACACAGGCATTTATGTATATATATATATATATATATATATATATATATATATATATATATATATAACTTAGAATAACTTAGAAAGGTTTTTGGCCAGTATTGGCCCAGGCCATGTCTAACTTAATAGCACCACCTGGCGAAGTCTTTCAGTTCAGGATTTGGGCACCAAGGCCCATTCGAGCAGAGAGTTATTGTTTGCGGAGACATATCCGGGTGTGGGTGGTTTGTCCGGTACTGTTTGAAGGAATTTGTCCAAAGACTTCTTGAATTTTGTGTGGTCAGTTTCTTTTTTGACGTGTCCTGGTGTAATGTTGAAGAGAGCAGGTCCAAATGAGGTGAAATAGTTGTGCCGTATTGTCGTTATGTGATGCGATTTAGATTTTTGTTGTGGACGGATGGCACGTGGTCCAAGCCTTGGATGCATTTTGAAGGTGATGCCAACATCATTCGGACAGTGCTGATGGAAATTTTCCACATCATACAGATAATGTAGCGTTCACGGCGTCGTTGGAGTGAATACAATTTCAGCTTCTCTAGTCTACCCCAGTAGTCAAGGTCTGACATGCCATCTATCTTTTTTGTGATTGACCTTTGGGGAGCTTCAATTCTCATAATATTTTGTTTTGTGTAGGGAGACCACAGTGGACAGCAGTATTCAAGGTGGGGTCGGGCAAAAGTGGAGAAGAGAAGGATAATAGCGTGGGAATCTCTCGACTGGAAGGTTCTGAGAATCCAGGAACACATTCTGCGGGCCATGTCAACTTTGCTGCTTATATGTGTAGCCCAGCTTATGTTGTTGTCCACTGTTACTCCCAGGTCTCTGATGTTGTTGGATGCCATGAGAATTTCTCCAGAAGGAAGAGAGTATGGGAGTTTCAGAGCGTCCTCCCTTCCAAGTGGATCAGTTCGAATTTGTCTTCATTTAGCAACATGTTATTCTTTTCCGCCCATTGGACAACAGCCAGTAGGTCTGACTGAAGGTTTATTCGGTCATCCACGCCATTGATGACCTTCTGGAGCTTGGAATCATCAGCGAAGGTTCTGATGTTGCTGTGTTTGATGGTGTCAGTAATATCATTTATGTAGATGATGAAGAGAAGTGGGCCCAACACAGTGCCTTGTGGGACACCACTGCTGACTTTGGCTGGGCTGGATTTGACTCCCTCGACTACAACATGTTGGGTTCTGTTAGAGAGGAAGCACTTGATCCATTGCAGCAGCTTTCCAGTGACACCAATATTGGACAGCTTTCTCAGAAGGATCTTATGATCAACCCTGTCAAAGGCCTTGCTGAAATCAAGGTAGATGACATCAGTGTTGGAACCCTCTCCCAAGGCTCTCAAAATGTCATCAAAATGATGCAGTAGCTGCGTCAGGCAATCTCTCCCATTACGGAATCCATGCTGGTTGGTGTTCAGCATATTATGACTCTCAAGGAAGTGAGTCATACGCGATCTCAGCACCCTCTCAAATACCTTGATGATATGAGAGGTGAGTGAGATTGGACGGTAATTCACGGCAAGCGATTTGTTTCCTTTTTTGAAAACTGGGACAACAGACTGGGATAGAAGGTCTTCTGGTATATATATATATATATGTATATATATATATATATCAGTTCTTGTGACAAATACATTTTGAAATACGGAATGAAAATAATACAAACGACTTATGTGATTAGGAAAAAACACACATATATATATATATATATATATATATATATATATATATACATATGTGAGTGTGTGCATAGATATATACATATACATATATATATATATATATATATATATATATATATATATATATATATATATATATATATATGTTTGTTTATATACATATATATATACACATATATATGTATATATATATGAATGCATGCAAAAACATTCATATATGAATGTATGTAATTATGTAAGTTTGTATGTGTATATGTACGTATGTATGTATGTGTGTATGCATGTATGTATGTATGTATGTATGTATGTGTGTGTACATATGTATGTATGTATGTATGTATGTATGTATGTATGTATGTATGTATGTATGTATGTGTGTATGTATGTATGTGTGTGTATATATGTATGTATTCCTGCGTGTAAGTAAGTACAGGTATAAACCGCTGCAAGGAAAAGATATATTCTAGTGCCAACATTAACAATGAGAATAGAAATAACAGCATAATCATCATCATCATCATCATCATCATCATCATAAACAATAAAAACTGCAATAGCTACTACTACTACTACTACTAAGAGATGATTAACGGTTCTGGTAATATATAATAATAATTTCGAGCGTTTTTACACTAAAATCAATATTCTGCTTATGTTTACATATAATTCAGTCGGTGGTCGAGGGTATATTCGGAAACACACGCACACACACACATATACACACACTCACACACGAATTCACACACGTACCTAAACACACATGCACACACTCACACACATACATACTACACACACAGTATCATACACAAAAGTGCATGCATGCACACGCACATGCACACACACATGCATACACTCACACACACACACACACGGTCACCCTACACACTACACACACATGCACACACTCACACGCATACACACTACACGCTACACACTACATACACACAGTCATACACAAAAGTTCATGCATGCACACACACATGCACACACACACGTGGATACACTCATACACACAGTCACACTACACACTACATACTCACATACACACACATACACACACACATGCACACACACATGCATACATTCACACATACACACTACACACTACACACACATACACACACAGATGCACACACTCACACACATATACACACATACACAGTCAAACTGAACACGACACACGCACATACACGCAGATGCACACACACATAAACACAGACAAACATACATGCACGTACACATATACACACACTTAATATACATAGACGCACTACACACTACACACAGAGATTCATACACAAAGTTGCATTCATACATACACATGCACATACACACATACAATCGCACAACACACTACACACACATGCACACACACATGCATACACTCACACACACACACTACACACTACACACACATGCACACACATGCATGCACACACACATGCACACACATGCATGCACACACATACACACACATACACACACATACACACACATACACACACACATGCACACACATGCATGCACACACACATGCACACACACATGCACACACACATGCACACACATGCATGCACACACATACACACACACATGCACACACACATGCACACACACATGCACACAACTGGCGCGCATGCATGTTTGCGTTCACGCGCGCGTGTGTGCGTCTTTAAACGTCTATGCAGGTACTTCACCATTTTTTCCGCCGGTTGACACTGGTTAACCGTGGCCATGCGGCAGCATCGCTTGGTAGAGTTAGCCATGCATTGCTGTAAATTAACATAAATACACGCATATGTAGACGTGTAAATATCACTACATGCACACTACCAGACTAACACACACATGTAGCATTTCACGCACACGCATACATGCATGCATACATATATATAAACCACACACACACATATATATATATATATATATACACACAAATATATATATATATATATATATATATATATATATATATATATACATATATGTACATATATATATATATTGTAGTGAGTGTGCACATAGTTACGCGCGCGCGCTTACACGCACATAGACTGTGGAAGAGAAACATTAACCGCAATGATCTAACCGGTGTCGAAAGACCTACAAAGGTCATGCGCACATTCCGTAGCTATCTTTCTTTCTACCTCTCCGTCTATCTATCTTTCTATCTATCTATCTATCTACCTATCTGTTCATCTGTCTGTCTGTATATCTATCTATCTATCTATCTATCTATCTATCTATCTATCTATCTATCTATCTGTCTGTCTGTCTGTCTGTCTGTCTTGCTGTCTATCTACCTATCTATCTATCTATCTGTCTTTCTATCTATGTATCTATTTATCTATCAATCTGTCCGACTATCTGTCGATCTACCTACCTACCAACCTATCTACCTACATACTTGTCTATCTATCTATCAATTAATCTATCTACCCATGTATCTAGCTATCTAGCTAGCTATTTATCTCTCTGTGTGTATGTCTGTGGGTGTATCTATCAATCTACCTATCTACCTTTCTATCCATCTGTCTGTCTACCTATGTGTATCCATGCATGTATGTATATATGTATGTATGTATATATCTATGTATCTATCTATGTATCTATCTACGTACCTAACTATTTATCTGTCTATCTATCTGTATATCTCTCGATCTGTCTGTCTATCTATATTTAATAATTTATATATTTGTATATCTATCTATCTATCTATCTATCTATCTATCTATCTATCCATCTATATATCTATCTATCTATCTATCTCTATCTATCTATCTATCTATCTATTATTTATCTGTCTATCTGTCTGTCTCCCTATCGTTCCTTCTATCTCTGCCTCTATCTTTCTATCTTTCTATCATTATTTACATATATGTATACATGGATATGTCTGTGCATGTATATTACGCTTGTGTCTGCATGTGTTTGTATTTATTCTAGTACAAAATTAAAGTAAGCGTGCACATATTGTCCATGTACTCTACGTGTATTATACCATCATTGCTATTTATATTACTAACCAGGAACACTGTTTACATGACATCACATGTGCGTGGTGAGTGTGCAACCTAGTTTTCGGTATCACACCAGAAAGCATTTCCATTTCCTTAACGTCGTTAAACACCTCCAGAAAAGCAATAACGGGTCCTAATCATATCGTCACCCTTCATTCATACAACTGTTACTGGAACTTAAGGAAAAAAAAAATTACTCCATGCGTTCTGTATCGTCTTAATTAATTTCTGGCGATAACAGCTTGCAACACGGGTTCGAGATTAAAATGGCACCGTTGTTAGTATAAAAAAGAAAAATAATAATTAAAAAATTTTGAAAAACCCGGTGCCCTTTGGAAAGTTACCAACATCAAGTTTTTTGGTAGTATTTTCAGACTGCGTTCTTATGTAAGCTTTAATCGTTGCTTAAGAGAAATAAATAATAATACTTGGGTATTTATTTAATCGTCAGTATCAGATACCGTGTAAAAATTGACCTTGTGTTACGTCAAAACACATGCCGCTACTCAAGCCAACAAGTAAACGTCTACATGCTAGAAATAGCAATTAAATTTTCCTTTAATTACATTTCACCGTCTTAAATACAGAAGTGCACTGTAAAAAAATGTTGTCAGTACTTGATTCAAAAAAAAAAAAAGAAAGATTTTGAATGGTCATGGTTGGAAAGACTTTTTATCGTAGGTCTGCTCGGCCAGGATTTACTTAGGGTTAAAAACACGTTAACAACACAGCATGTCACTTAAAGTTCTTGGTAATCCTATCATACTGTGGCCCTTTTCATTGTTTTTGTTGCCGATGTTGTTATATAGCCCCAGATAGGTTCTAATTTTGCAGACACAATCGAAGGCGTTTCAGTTATAGCCATGCCCCTTTTTTGCATATATTCAGCTATATTGTCCAATCTGGCCTTCCCTAATTCCGGGAAAATTAGGGTGTGGTTAAAAAGAATTTGTCTGTTATTTCTAGCAGATCGAACGGTTACGTCAGGCATGGTTTTCCGTTGTTATTGTTATTGTTATTGTTGTCGTTGTTGCTGTTTATAGAACTTCGGAGTTGGGGTTTGCCAGGTCTAATTACTCCTCACGTTAAAATTAAATAATGCAATGTGTATGGTCGACCCTCGGCATTGCTCAACTAAAAAAAGCTTAAAATAATATGTAATCACAATGCAGTCACCTTTGTCTTTCCTCTTCCCGGCTCCGATAAAATAACCAGAAATACACTAAACTCTTCTATAACCCCACATGATACGAAATACCGAGAGCCTGTTATATAATAGTCAAGGTTCTTAGTTACACCTGATTGTGTGAATGTATGATAAAAAAAAATTAGAAAAAAAAACGCTCACGCTGTGACAATTGTGTGTTTTGAAAATTACTGAAACATCCAAAGAATTCGTGTGTTATTTTCCTTTCTTTTCAAAGAAATTTGGCTGCTATTTCCAGCCGATAGTGCGACTATGTAGAGGTTTGGTTTGTTATTATTTTTATTGATGCTAATAGCAATAGCAGTGTTATTGATATTCTTGTTTTTGTTGTTGGTATGATGCTGTTTTATCTAATAATAAACAAAATTTTACTTACCTAAAAATGGTATAAGCTTCCGTATTCTTAGAGTAGAGTAATTCAAATGAGTTTGTTTTCTTTTGTTTTTGTTTTTTTCAGCTGGAAGAATTTTCCTTTAATTATTATTACTATTAATAAATTATTATTACTATTATTATTTCTTCTTCTTTTAATAGTTGTTGTTGTTTTAAATTTTGACAGGAGTTTGTATTCGTTACGTTATTTGTTATACGATTTTGGCGTTAATTAATTAGTTCCAGTTAATTAACTTGTTCCAGACAAAATCATCCCTTTGGGTAAAAATTAAAAGAATCGAGGAGAATTGTAAAGATTAATTAATTAAAAAGAAAACAACTAAAATAACAAAATAAATAAATAAATAAATTGCCGAGTAAGAATTAGAATCAAAACTGTAGTTTCAGTCCAAGTGAAATATAAAAATGGTTAACGCGGTCAATCCGGGTGAACACACACTTTTCCTATAAATTATTATTATTATCGGGTATTGCTTGGTGTTTCTGCATTCAAAATGGCTCAAAAGCCTTGGTATGTTGTCACTGAATGAGTGCCTTAGTGAAAAGTGAACTGATGGAGAGTTTTTGCTTGGATTTGGGTATGTGTGACAAGTTGTACGAGAACGAGGCTGGATGTTTGGGTGGTTGATCTGAGGATTGGCTGGCTAAATGATGGAATAAAGGGTGTGCGTGCGTGTGTGTGTATTTGTATGCGTGTGTGTGTGTGTGTGTGTGTGTGTGTGCGTGTATGTGTGTGTCAGTGTGTGTGTTTGAGTCAAAAAAATAAATAAATAGAAAGAAAGCGACAAATTGAATGCAAGAGGTGGTGTGGAGAAGTTGGGGATAGCGATGGTGCTTTCGATAAAAATTTTCTGTTAACAAACACTGAAGAACTGATGGAGAAAACGACAGAGAGAAAGAGCAGAGCAGAGAGAGAGAGAATGAGAGAGAGAGAGAGAGAGAGAGAGCAACTGACAGACAGGCAGACAGGCAAACAGACAGACACAAAATCTGTGTGAATGTCTGTGCGTACAAATATAAGTTTGGGTATATGTGTATAGATATGCACTTGTTTGTATATGTAAGGTGAATGACAGAGAACGTGGAATATAAAATCAGTATGACAGAGAGAGAGAGAGAGAGGGGGAGAGGTGGGAGAAAGAGAGAGAGAGAGAGAGAGCGGGAAAGTGGAATGAAGAGGTTTATATATCAATCAATGAAGAGAAGAATGGAGAAACGAGGGAAAAGAATGTGAAAGTGAAAGTGATTGGAAATGTCTAGAAAGAAATAGGAAATAAAGTGATAGATGGATATATTAGAGATAGAGAGAGGAGAGGAGCTAATAGTAGAAAGAGAGAGAGAGAGCGAGAAGAGAGAGATAGAGAGAGGGGGGTGGGGGAGAGATAAGGCAATCAGGTAAGGTAGAGGAAGTTTAAGACATCAGAACAATGAGGAGGAAGTGAAGAGAGGAAGAGAGGAAGAGAGGAATATAAAAGGAAAACAGAAGAGAATAATAATAATAATAATAATAATAATAATAATAATAATAATAATAATAATAATAATAATAATAACGACAGCAATAACAAAACAAACAATGAAAGCAAGTGTTATCGTTGTTCACGTGGATCAACACCTACCGGTGGAGTATTTTCCCCTGCAGTGTATGTGTGTGTGTGTGAGAAAGAAGGGGAGAGAAAGAACGAATGAGGGAAAGAGAGAAAAAGAGGGAGGGAGGGAGGGAGGAAGAGAGAAACAGTGATCAAAAGGTGGCGGCGGGGATGTTGGTGTTGGTGGTGGTGGTGGTGGTGGTGGTGTTGATGTTGTGGAGTTTGCTAATCAAAACAAGCAGCTAGATTACAGAAAGCACCGTTGGAAGTAGTCGAGTTGATGGTATTTTCCGATTTCTGAAGAGATTGTTGTTGTTGTTGTTGATGTTCTTTCTCAGGGTCGTCATCGATGACGACGACGACGACAACAACGGAAACGACGATGTCGACGATACGACGACGACGACAAT
>NC_043007.1:492070-497070 GCF_006345805.1 Octopus sinensis | reverse complement strand
TAGATAGATAGATAGATAGATAGATAGATAGATAGATAGATAGACAAAGAAAAACAAAGGAATGTGAACGGTTTGCATAATCGTTTTCACGGAAGGAAATTTCTTAGCGCCATTTCTTCCGACTCTTTACATCTTGAGTTCAAATCCTGCCATGATCAACTCGCCGTCTATCCTTCCAGGGTCTATAAATTTTATTACCGCTCAAGCACTGGGGTCGATGTAATCGACTTGTTCTTTCTCCTCACAACTGCTAGAATTCAGTCAAAGGTCGAAACTATTTTTATTGATTTGAATCAGATTCGGTTTTATTCCTGGTATGATTTATGTGGGTAGCGGGTTACTACCTTTAACCTTAGGTACCTAATAGGTTTCAATAGCCTTTCATGTTCTTAGAACCCTCTTGATAATGTTTTATGTCCCTAAGAGGAAAACTTTCTGCAGAAGTTCTACAGGAAATTATATTCCAATTATCATTATTATTATTCAGTTGTTTTATTTTTATAACGTGCTTTCACTTCACTACCGAGCGCAGCTCTGTGTGCCTTGGGTATGTGCTGTGATTTGTTGTGATGCTCTGATGGTTATTGTATGGAAAGTGTTCTGCGTAGGATGTGTGCAGTGCCTAGTAGTGCAATTTTCTGTATGTTATATGTGTTTGTAAGCCCTGGTGTTTTTGTTATGTATTTGTCTGAATATTTTTTATCATACCTAATGCGCCTACTACGATAGGGATTATTATCATTATCATTAATATCATTATTATTATTATTATTATTATTATTATTATTATTATTATTATTATTATTATCATTATCATTAATATCATCATCATCATTATTATATTATATTATTATTATTATTATTATTATTATTATTATCATTATCATTAATATCATCATCATCATCATTATTATATTATTATTATTATCATTATCATTAATATCATCATCATCATTTGTATTATTTTATATTATTATTATATTATTATTATTATTATTATTATTATTATATATTATTATTATTATTATTATTATTTTCTTTCAGTGTTTCCATTTTTTGCCGAGTGTCCCCTTTCACCTTGAGCAAAGAAACTTACTGTACACACTGATAGACAATTACAATAAACACACTAGGTTGATCATTTTCCAAAATCATGTTATGTACAAAAAAAATAAAAGGAAAGACAAAAAAGCAAGAAAGAAAAGAATGAATAAGATGTCTACACGGGTTGCAATCGTTCCCACAACGAGAATGTTCTTCTCAATACGCGTGTCGTACCACTCAAGACAAACTTCTGCATCTCTTGCATGTGTGGTACGCGAGGAGTAATTCTCACATAATTGACAGTTCCTCTTTTGATCATTCCAAGTGCTTCTACAATCACTGGTATTGTAACCGCGTTGAGATGCCACAATTTTTTCGATGCCACATCTTAATATTGGGTTGTCCGTAAAGTTCGGGCCGATTTACAAAGGAAAGAAAGAGGTCAATAAATACATGCTATTACATTTTTAATCAACCAAATATGAATCATTTTGATGCAAAATGCGTCTCCATCTTTCCTTTAACTTGAAAACACCCTCTTCCCAGAATTGACGTGGTTTCATGGCAAAGAATTCATCAAGGATTCTTTTTACGTCATCCAAGGAATTGAAATTTTTACCATTAAGACTATTCTGCAGAGACCTGAATAAGTGGAAATCCGAAGGAGCAATATCTGGTGAATATGGAGGGTAGGGTAACACATCACGGCCGAGCTGCAGCAATTTTTGTCTGGTTCCAAAATAAACGTGTGGTCTTGCACTATCATTTTGGAAAACAACACCCTTCCCATTTGGCCAATTCTGGACATTTCTCTTGAATTGCTGCTTTTAACTCGTCCAGTTGTGTGCAATATTTCTCAGAATTAATTGTGTGGTTACTTGAGAGAATCTCATAGTACAGAATTCCTTTCCAATCCCACCAGACACAAAGCAAGACTTTTTTCGGGTGAAGATCCGCTTTTGGGATGGCTAACCGTGTTTATTATGTCGCTTACTCTAGGATCGCTTTCTCTGAACATTTCGGTCGATAATTCATTTCGCATCACCTGTTACAATTTGCTTAAAAAAAAGGTACGTTTTCATTCCGTCTATAAAGCGAATCACAGATGGAAATACGATCTAACAGGTTTTTCTCACTCAACTCATGGTACCCAAACATCGTAGCGATTTGTGTACCTAAGCTTTACCAGGTGCTCATGAACGACGGATTTTGATAGGTTTATGCTAAGTTTCGGGTTGTGCAATGTGGGTTATTCTCAACTATTGACTTGATTTGGTCATTATCTGTAGTGGATGGTCTGTCTGATCATTATTTATCAATAAGGCTACAATCTCCAGGTCGGAACCTTGCGAACCACTTCCGTACAGTTCTTTCAGATAAAGAATCATCACTGTAAACTGCGCATATTTCTTCGGTTGCTTGTGAGGCATTTTCCCTTTACGGGATAAGAAAAGCATCAATTGTCGAAAATGAACTTTCTTATCTTCTATTTCAAAGAGTTACAGAATTAACACAGGTTATAGGACATAAAACTTCTTCCACGAAAAGATAGCTTAAACTGTGCTCTAAATGGAGGTGTAGTCAAATCCTATTTTATGGACTGAACCATATTCTAAAATAAGTTGAAATGTAAGCTATTATAAATCGGCACGACCTTTCCAGACAACCCAATATTTTCTGTCTAATTCCTTTTAATCATAAGGAATACTCGTTTTGATCAACAGACAGACATCATTTCTTCTGGTCTTTGATAACAATATCATGTTTATCAGTTTTGATGATTCTGTCTGTATGTCCAAAGAATCGTTACATTTTCTCCTTCAGTTACAGCCTGTCAATAATTTTGATTTATAATCCCGACATATCAACGAGTGTAGATATTGGCCAACTCTGTCTGGCCTTGATATATATACTCCACTTGTGCGAAATATTTTACATCAAGAATTTAGGTGGTCCTCTGTTTCAATCTAATCATTGCAGAATCGGCACTTTGGATCTACTCCATCTTTTTATCACATTGGCTTGGTAGTTTTAATCTTGAGCAGCTAAGACGAAGCCTTCGCTCTCTGCCTTTAGCCCTGATCTCCGTAGCCACTGATGAGTGTGCTTTTGGTCATCATCAGCTTGTTTGCTACGGGCCACATATTTGCCATGAAGAGGTTTGTGAAGACACATGGCCTAGTGGTTAGAGTAGCTGACTCGCGGTCGAGGGATCGCGGGTTCGAATCTCAGACCGGGCGATGCGTGTGTTTAGGAGCGAAAAACCTAAGCACCACGCGGCTCCGTCAGAAGGTAATGGCGAACTTCTGCTGAGTATTTCGCCACAACTTTCTCTCACTCTTTCCTCGGACAGTTTTTACTAGCCATTCTAGCAAAAACTGTCCGTTGAACGGCAACGGGAAACTCAGAGTAACAGGTTTTGTTGAATTTTCCGCTGCTTTAAATAAAGCATATTACTCTGCCACTGGTATTTGAGTACTCTTTTTTCCACCGTGTTTCACAGTTATGTGTTTACTCCGGTATATATATATACATACATAGATACGTTGATACATACATACATACAAAATGTATATATATATATAGCTTCATGCGACAGATTTGGTCAACCTATCTCATTATGTAACAACTTTTCGACGCTTAGTCGCTAATGGAGTTTTCAAAACTCTAAAAACCTTCAAACGGAATTAATAATTCTAAGTCGCCAAACTACAATTCTCACTCGTGTGTTTCTCCCACATGCTGCTATAGAAAGTGAGTTCCCAGCAACATCTGCTTCTGAAAATATGTACATATAGAATCACATAATATAAAATTAATTATACATATATATATATAATATATAATATATATATATATATATATATATATATAATATAAATGTATATATGTATATTATAATGTATAATATATATATATATATATAATATATTATATATATATGCGTGGGTATAATACATACATACTTTCATACATATATATATATATATATAACATATATCATATTCATATGTACACATACATATATACACACACACATACACACATATGTATTTATCTGGGTGTATGTAGGTGTTGTGCGTTGGAACTCTATTAATGCAAATATCTGTCAACTATCTATTGTCATATACAGCTAGACATTTACATCATTGCGTGTGTGTGTGTACTTGTATGCACGTGCGTGCGTTTGTGTGTGTATGATGATATATATATATAGTGTGTGTGTATTTATGTATGTATGTACGTATGTATGTATGTATGTATGTATATACATATATATATGTGTGGACGTGGTATTACGTATGCATTACTTTAAACGCCTCTCATTGTGTACTTATCTTCCTTGTAACTAAAGCCAAAAGCCAAAAGCCAAAATAAATAAAATATGATAACGCACTAGCAGCAGCAGCAGCAGCAGCAGCAACAACAGCAACAGCAACAGCAGCAATAGCATCGATTGTCGTTATTGTGACATATAAGAATTACATCAGCTCAGCTTTGATCGCGTAAACTTGCGATTAAACGTGTTGCAACTCTGACGACCTAATCTTCCTTTACCTTTTTCATATACATATATATATACATATATATATGTGTGTATGTATGTATGTATATATGTTTGTATATATATGTATATATATATATATATATACATATATATGTATATATGTGTGTGTGAGTGTGTGTGTGTGTGTTAGGGATTACATCATCATTCAATCTAGCCTTGCTTATTTACGCCAGTGCAAAGTGAGATTTGGTTAATATTTACAGCAGGTCGAGAGGCCGCTCACAGGCCTCTGGTAGCAAGTGTCAAAGCACTTGATACTACTACTACTACTAATCATTATTATTATTATTACCAGTAGTAGTAGTAGTAGCAGTAGGGGGGTATTCCTGGTGGTATAGTGGTAGTGTAAGATTTGTTGTATGTAACTATAATCGATCGTTGTTGTTGT
>NC_043007.1:483229-488229 GCF_006345805.1 Octopus sinensis | reverse complement strand
CCCACCCCAACAACGCTTGACAACCGATGGTGGTGTATTTGTATCCCCATAACTTAGCGGTTCGGCAAAAGGCACCGATAGAATAAGTTCTAGTCTTCCAAAGAATAAGTCCTGAGGTCGATTTGCTCGACTACATGAGGTGCTCCAGCATAGCCGCAGTCAAATGACTGAAAACAAGTAAAAAGAATATGTGTGTGTGTATATAAAGCAAACAAACAGGGTGTGCGTTGCGCTACAAGGGTATACCAAGGGTTGAACAGACAACTAAAAGAAAAGGTTAGATAAACATTTGATATACATACATACATATATAATATATATATATATATATATATATATATATATATATATATATATATATATATAATATACATATATATATATATATACATACATACATACATATGCATGTATATAATATGTATGTACATATATTATATATATAATATAATATATATATATATATATATATATATATATATATATATATATATGATGGCCGTCCACTCGTGACCGAGGAAGATATTGCCGACCTTCAGGAACATTGTGCGCTCTAGGACTAATATTTTGCATTTGCGGCTCCGTTGGTGGCCAATGAGCCCTGCTCTTGACAAGCATACACGACTGCAAACATTGCAGACCAAGCTTTCCCCATTCACTATACGAGCCGTGCGCTTTCGCGCAGCTCGCTTAAGTTCTTCATGCAGGATACGTGCTCCCTCAAAGGTGTCGATCCCCTCCTTAACCTGCTTCCTCCATCTGTGGCGATGATAGGCATTGTTCTCCCAGTCAGTGTCCTGCATATCAAAAGCCTTTAACGAGGATTTGACACAGTCCTTAAATCGCAGCCTTGGTTTCTGCCGGAGTCTCCTTCCATTCACAAGTTCTCCATAGAGCATCTGCTTAGGAATCCTTCTATCTTCTATTCTAATAAGGTGTCCAGTCCAACGCAACCGGTGCTTGTGTAACATTGACTGAATACTCAAGATATCAGCTGTATATATGTATGCGTATATATATATATATATATATTATATATATATATTTATATTATATATATATATTATATATATATATATATATATATATAATAATATATATATATATCAGTCACTCCACATAGACGGTTCGTAACAATTTTAGTAGACGTTTGCTTTGATTAGCGAGGCTCTTGTTTTACTTTCCATATTCTGGCATAAATCAAACTTTGCTCTTTCAAACTTTCATTATTTATTTATATTTTTATATTTATTTTATTTTGTTTTTTGTTTGTTTGTTTGTTAATCCTGTAATACTTAACTGGGTTTTGCGAAAATCCAGGAGAGGAATATGGAGAAGCCGAATTGTCGCCGAGGTTATGCCACAAGCAAAACGAAAGTGCTGCTGCCTGAGGTTTTTGAAACTTAATGATTCTCTTATAGTTTGAAAGCAACCCAAACGCCACAAGAACGCAGAAAATGTAGAGCGAGAAAGACGGAGAGGCGGCGGACGAACGATTATCTTATTTTGTTTAGGAGCAAAATACACCAACAATTTACATTACATTGTGGTTGTGTGCCAAGGCTGTGCACCAATATTATTTATGGCATTTTGGTAATAGAGATAATGATAACACAAGCACAAATGTACGCACATATATATATGATGATGATGATGATGACGATGATGGCGGTCGTCTTTCGTAGTCTGAGAAGAACGGTTCTACAATTTCTTGCTTAGCAACTCTTTACTCATTTACTCTTTCACTTGTTTCAGTTATTTGACTGCGGCCATGCTGGAGCACCGCCTTTAGTCGAGCAAATCGACCCCGGGACTTATTCTTTGTAAGCCCAGTACTTATTCTATCGGTCTCTTTTGCCGAACCGCTAAGTGACGGGGACGTAAACACACCAGCATCGGTTGTCAAGCAATGCTTGGGGGACAAACACACACACACACACACACACATATATATACATATACACGACAGGCTTCATTCAGTTTCTGTCTACCAAATCCACTCACAAGGCATTGGTCGGCCCGGCGCTATAGTAGAAGACACTTGCCCAAGGTGCCACGCAATGGAACTGAACCCGCAACCATGTGGT
This sequence comes from Octopus sinensis, assembly GCF_006345805.1. Lineage (NCBI taxonomy): Eukaryota > Metazoa > Mollusca > Cephalopoda > Octopoda > Octopodidae > Octopus > Octopus sinensis. Next base: position 486,142 of record NC_043007.1, on the reverse strand, counting down.
TGGTTAGCAAGCTACTTACCACACAGCCACTCCTGCTCAAATTTGTTTATCGTGATTAAATACAGGCGCAGGAGTGACTGTGTGGCAAAAAGCTGGCTTCCCAACCACATGGTTCCGGGTTCAGTTCCACTGCGCGAGTGTCTTCTACTATGGCTTCGGGCCGTCCAAAGCCTTGAGTGGATTGGTACATGGAAACTGAAAGAAGTCCGTCCTATGCACACACACAAATACACACACACACACACACACACACACACACACAAACACACTCACACACACACACGCACACACACACACATACACACGCACATACACACACAAACACACATATATGTATGTATTTGTGTGTATGTGTTTGTCCTCCACCATCGCTTGACAACCGATGTTGGTGTGTTCACGTCCCTGTAATTTAGCGTTTCGGCAAAAGATACTGATTGAATAAGTAATAGCTTACAAATAATAAGTCCTGTGTGGATTTGTTCAAATAAAGGCGGTGCTCCAGCATGGTCGCAGTCAAATGACTGAAACAAGTAAAAGAAAAAAGAGTAAGATTCGTGTGCTGCATTTTAATGCCCTCACTCCAACACAGTGAGATTGCTTGAACAGGTGCGCGGTGTACCGCATGGCGAGTGTCGAAGTGATCGCAGGGCCCAGGAAGAAGAAACGCTCTGCTCCATAACACAACAGACCATCAGACGCCCTTACGCACGCACACAAACACACACAGGCACATAAACACACGTATAGACACAGGCACACACACATACACACATTCTTTTATCGTTTCACTTGTTTCAGCAATTTGACTGCGTCCATGATGGAGCACCATCTTTAGTTGAACAAAGGGACCCCAGGACTTATTCTCTTGCCGAACAGCTACGTTGCGATAACGTAAACACACCAACGTCGGTTGTCAAGCGATGGTAGAGGGACAAACACCGACACACACACACACACACACACACCACACACACAACACACACACACACACACATATATATATATATATATAAAGTTAATCGTAACAAGAAAACACAAAAAAAAACACAACAACGCGAGGACGTGGAACAAATAAAGTATTATTGGACGCTCAGGAAAGAAGGGATGAAGGAGGGTTTAACGTTTCGAGAGGAGCTCTTCGTCGGAAAGATCCCGAGAAGGGAAGACGGAGGAAAACAATCGCCAGTGGTACTCACGAGGTCACATATATATATATGTGCAATGTAAGGAGATGTATCGAGTGTGATAAAAATCAAACATCTAGTGAACATTATGGTGTTTGGAGTGATCACTAGTGATGGTGATGTTATGCCGTCATTCATCTCCCCACATAGCTTCAGACTCAGCACGAAAGCCTGGCGAAGGTAGTCAACCCCTAAATCAAGAGGGTAGATGCTGGAAGACTTTATGTCAGGCAACAGGAGTCTGCACCATACCATACAAACAGGAGAACCCAGATATGGCTGTCAGACAATTTCTGCGACCACATCACCTCTAACATATGGCTACCTAACTCAGCCCCCTTGAGTATTATGTGTAGAGTGCAGTTGAACAAGAGACCCACAAAACTCGTTGTAATACCAAGTATGAACTGAAAGCAAGGGTTATGGCAGCATTTACCAATTTAAAGAAATCGACAGTCCAGAAAAGTTGCTGGAGATTCCGAAGTCATCTGGAGGCCGTGGGTGAAACCATGGCGACTTTATTGAATATATTTCAAGATATTTTAATGTTATTTTGGTAAATATATTTGTTAATATGAGATGTCAGTGTTATTTTCATTTTCGCGTAATTTAGACGACAATACATTCATCGCATCCTTTGTGGTGGTTGTGTGTATATATATATATATATATACATATATATATATATATATATATATATATATATATATATATATATATATATATATGTGTGTGTGGTGTGTGTGTGTGTGTTGTGTGTGTATACACATACATATCTATACATACGCACGCGTGCGCACAGACACGCACACACACGCAATCACACACAATATCTTTATCATTTTTCAGACTGTGAGCTAGCTTATAATTTATGAGGATTATCTGATAAACCAAAAAATAATTGCTATAAAACAATAAAAAAGTTGGAGTCTTCAATGCTCAGATTTACGTCGAGTTAGTAAAAATCGTAAATGATTCAGTTATGAGGCTGTTGTCTTCTTCTTCTTCTTCTTCTATTCCACTTCTTCTTCTTCTATTTCCACTTCTTCTTCTTCTATTTCTTCTTCTATTTCTTCTCCTCCTTCTTCTTCTATTTCTTCTTCTATTTATTTTTCTATTATTTCTTCTTCTACATTTCTTCTTCTTCTTCTCCTTCTCCTCCTTCTTCTCTTCTTCTTCTATTTCTTCTTCTTCTATTTCTTCTTCTTCTACTTTTCTTCTTCTTCTGCTATTTCTTCTTCTTCTTCTTCTTCTTCTATTTCTTCTTCTTCTTCTTCTTCTTCTATTTTTTCTTCTATTTCTTCTTCTAATTCTTCTTCTTCTTCTATTTCTTCTTCTATTTCTTCTTCTTCTTCTTCTTCTTCTTCTTCTAATTCTTCTTCTTCTTCTTCTTATTCTTCTTCTTTTTCTTCTTCTTCTTCTATTTCTTCTTCTTCTTCTTCTCTATTTCTTCTTCTTCCTCTTCTACTTCTTCTTCTTCCTCTTCTTCCTATCAGGACTCACGCCATTAGCTACAGAGAATAATCTCTAATTCGAGCCTACTCTATGCTACTAAGAATGCGTGCGGCAACTTGAAGATCCACCAACAACACGCGATAGACAGGCGGTTGCACCGGGCGAAAGCTAAGTTGTTATCCTCATTCCGTAAATGGAATGAGGAAATAATGAAGGGCAAGGGCGACCTCGGCGCAATTTGAACTTAGAATGCAGTGAGTCAGAACTACTATGC
>NC_043007.1:465729-478229 GCF_006345805.1 Octopus sinensis | reverse complement strand
TAAATATAAATTAATAATTTAAAATTTTTAACATTAAATTTAAATTATTTAAATTTTGAATTTTATATTTTATATATTTTGTTTTTATATGAATTAATTTTATTTCTATGTTTTGGTTTATGTTTTTCACTGTTTGATTTGCCTGATATCTCTAATTTAATTTATATATATATATATTATATATCTATATATATAGAGAGAGAGAGAGAGAGAGAGATAGAGAGAGAGAGAAAGAGAAAGAGAAGAGCGATACACATGCATCTAAATATATATATATATAGACAAGTAGACAGATAGGTGTGCAAATGCAAGGGAAAATATCAACAAAGTTTGTATATTCATATTTGCATCATTAATAATCTAAGAGTTATATGAGTTAATTGTTCTTAACAGTGGAGAAAAAAACTTCTGGCCGCTTAGTTTTTTTCTTTTGAGTCGGAGAAACATTCAATATTTTAACGATTTCTATGAAACTTTAACAAATGTGTTTCCAAAATCTCGGTCTTTCTACAGATGCTTCCCAGACTATTCATCTTTCTCCTTCTGTCTCTCTCTCGTTTTCTCTCTCTTTGAGTGTGTAGAATAAAAGGTCAGATATATTTCTTGGCATGGTGGGTGGACAAACACAGACACAAAAGCACACACGCATAGATAAACAGATTCACATATACATAGAAACGACGTGCTTCTGTCAGGTTCCGTCTACCAAATCCAAACAAATACCCATTGAGAAAGAATGGTTTACTTAACAAGTACAAACACCAGAGCACGCACACACACACACACACACACACCACACACACACACACACACACGCACGCACGCACAAACACACACACACACACATCTATATCTATTTCAAAAATGTTACAAGCGGTGCTCGTCTGTTTGCGTCCCAATAACTTAGCGGTTCCGCAAAAGAGATCGAGAGAGTAAATTTCAGACTTCAAAAGCAAAGAGATGCAGTTGATTCGTTCGACTAAATTCTTCAAGACGGCGTCCCAATATGGCTGCAATCCAATGACAGAAAAAAAAGGAGACGTACGATAAGAGTTATGAAGTATCAACGAAGAAAAACAAAAACTTACGACGTAAACGTTGAAACCTCGAATATTTTACTCCCCCATAATTGCAAACTAGATTTTTCTGAGAATATTCGTTCGGTTTTTCTTCTACTCAAACCAAACTTTCAAATGCATCTGCTTAGATATATATTTTTTTGTAACAGTTTAAATTTTTTTTTCATGATATCCGTAGTTATAAAATTTTCTGCACGGATGTGACATTTTTCTGTTTAGCGATAGTGTTTTTTGAGTGTTGGGACTATAGACAGGAAAATATCATTTTCTTTTTTTTCGGGAAAATAATTTATGAAGTTTAAAAGTAGGAATGACAAAACATATCCATTGTTAAAGAATAAAAAGATATATTTCCTATCTGACAGTTAGATATAATTTGTTATTTCTATGGCAATGTCATGCCAGTTAATAACGGGTATAGCGAGTTATATATATATATATATATATATATATATATATATATAGAGAGAGAGAGAGAGAGAGAGAGACATTTATATATATATATATATATATGTGTGTGTGTGTGTGTATTCATGTATATTTATGTATATAGCTACATATATGTATATACATATATGTGTAGAGAGACGTACATATACATACATATATAATGATAATAATAATGATAATAGTAGTAGTAATAATAGAAAGTGACAATGAAAGAATGGGACTTCGACATTAGATAAATAGAGGATTATATATATACTAATAAATCTCTGAATGAGGTATATATATGTGTGTGTGTGTGTGTGTGTGTGTGTGTTATAATTTAGAACAAGCAGTAAATGTTGTCATTATAGTACTCGGAGTTTCGAAATGCATCGTAGCTCTTCGCTCCGTCATTCGAAACACCGAGTACTATAATGACAGCTTACTGTTTGTTCTAAATTATAATACACACATACACACACACAGACACACACACACACATACTCACGCATACATATATACATTTGTGTAAAGAATGATAGGATAAGTACCAGATTCTTTTTTTTTTAAATAAGTACTGGGATCGATAATTTCGAATAAAAAATAAAATTTCTTCAAAATTCAGATTATTCCAGCGTGGCTGCTGTCTAATGACGGAAACAAGTAAAAGATAAAAGTGATATGAATTATAAATGTGTGTGTATATATGTATATATGTATGTATGTATTTTCTATTTTCTCTACTTTTTCTATTTTTAAAAAATTTTCTCTCTCTGCTTATTTCTGTGTTCCTTTCTGTTGAAGAGCATAGGCTCGAAACATGAAAGACTTTCTCACTTCCCGAGCGTTAAACTAATACATCTGTGTGTTGTTTACACACCCGTCTTCGTCATTTGTCTCTTTGTAAATTCTCACTATGTATGTATGTAGCTGTACATTTGCGTGTGTGTGTGCGTGTATGTGCATGTGTGTGCTTGCTTTATTTACAACCGAAATGGGAGACGCACAAAGCAGGATCTCTCAAAGTAGTGTACAATAATGTAACATAAAGAATGAAGTATAATTTCCATAGACAATAGCATGACAATCCCGTTCGAGCAGAATGCATATGGTTCTTTGTGATTTGTGAATATGTGTGTGCGCCTGTGTGTGTGTGCGTGTATGCGTGTGTGTGAGTACATGCGTGTGCTGCATGTGTGCGTGTATGTGAGTACATGCGTCTGCGTGTGTGCGTGTGTGTGTGTACCTATGTGTATATGGGTGTGTGATTGTATGAATATAGATATGAGGGTAAGCCAAAAGTTATATGCATTTCTCTTTCTGCAATTTATTAAAGCAAAAGCCGAGGATGAACGATTAGATAAACTTTCGACATACACAGACATGCAGGAAATAAATAGACACCTTTAATTTTCAACACCTTATATTTGAACCATTGACGCCAAAGCATATAATTTTACGGTAGTCTGACTTCAGTAGCGTGGCTTCAATGCTGGGGATCTCGGCCCGCTCCAAGACATCAATGTTTGTGACGAAGTCACTCCAGTGAATGTTGAGGACGGTTCAGAGACATCGCTGGTGGAAGCGCTCGAGGAGACAGATGTGACTGCGGTAAGTGATCCAGGTCTCTGAGCCATAAGAAGAGTGGTGAGAACCACGGCCCTGTAGACACAGAAAGTAACAAGAAGACACTATTTGCTTACGTAAATACATACATACATACATACATACATACATACATACATGCATGTGTGTGTATACTCTGTGAGATATATATATATATATATATATATAGATAGATAGATAGAGAGAGAGAGAGAGAGGGAGATAGATAGATAGAGAGAGAGAGAGATAAGAAGATTAAAACACGAGACACTGATGCGCTCTTTCCCCGTCAGCTATCGTCCAAATGTCATAACAGTTTCACGCCTTTAACGACAGTTTTCCGTTTTGGTGGCGTCAGCAGGAAGCTGCTAGGGAAAATGAAGGAGCGGAAAGAACGGTAACGAAAACAAACACGACGCACGTAATTCGTACAAATAGGAATATACATGTACACACACACACACTCACACACATATGTATGCATTCACATACACACATACATGTATACACACATACACACTCACATACACACACACTGACAAACATACACACATATGTATACATACACATACGTATACACACACTCACACGCACACACTCGCACATTCACACACATACACATACAGATATGTATACATTCACATACACAAATATGTATACACACACACTCACTCACATATATATATACATCTGTTTGTTGTTTACACACCCGCCTCTGTCATTTGTTTTTTGTAAATTCTCAATATACATACATATATATATATATGTATATATATATATACATACATATATATGTATGTATATATATATATATATATATATATGTATATATATATATGTATGTATATATATATGTATATATATATATATATATATGTATTATATATATATATATATATATATATATATATATATGTATATATATATATATATATATGTGTGTGTAGAGAGAGAGAGAGAGAGAGAGAGAGAGAGCGAGATAGATAGATAGATAGAGAGAGAGAGAAGAGAGAGAGAGAGAGAGAGAGAGAGAGAGAGAGAGATTCTACACATTTTGTGCCTTCCAAATTCCTCGACAAGACAATTGAGGAACCCGGGTTAGAGGGTAGAAGATAGTCACCTGAAGCGGAACGCGGTGCAACTGAAACCGAAACCGAAACCGTTTCTGCTGGCAAACTGGCAAACTGAACTTCTTGAACACACAGACAGCCATGTCCGTACACTTCCGGAACATTACACCTGATGCCCGCCGGTCATCCACTCAACCAAACTGTAAAGTAATTACAGAATATGATATTTCATTAATCAAACCAGAGGAGCGGCTTCGGGGTCGGCTTCAATGGCGGCTGTTTCATATCGTTTTTACGGTCTCTCCTATGAAGACTGACATTAATATTTTGTCAATATATGTAAACACACACACAGACACACGCACACACACGAACATGGAACATAAGCATACAACTAATAAACACACCTCCACGTACACACTCAACAGATTCACATGGTGGCATTCTGGCTGGTTGGCTGCAAGTTATTAGCCGAATAGAAATATAAACTGAATTGTTGACTGCCTGTCATAAACACACCAATAACACGGACAAAGATTTATAGCCATCCCTTTCACTTTTATCTCTTCACTTTAATTAACGTCTCATTATTTGGTGTCTGTCAGCGTTACACCGGCACCGTCTTCCCCACTCCTCCTCCTCCTCCGCCTCTTCATCATCATCATCATCATCATCATCATTACCATCACCATCCCTCTTTTCATCTTTTTCTTCTTTTTTCTTCTTCCACTTCTTCTTCGTCTATGATTCTTCTACTTCTTCTTTTTCTTCTTCTTCTTCTTCTTCTTCTTCTTCTTCTTCTTCTTCTTCTTCGTCTATAATTCTTCTTCTTCTTTTTCGTCTATAATTCTTCTTCTTCTTCTTCTTTTTCGGCTATGACCTTCTTCCTCTTCTCCTTCGTCTATGATTCATCTTCTTCTTCTTCTTCTTCTTCTTCTTCTTCTTCTTCGTCTATGATATTCTTCTTCTTCGTCTATGATTCTTCTTCTTCTTCTTCCTCTTCTTCTTCGTCTATGATTCTTCTTCTTCTTCTTCTTCTTCTTCGTCTATGATTCTTCTTCTTTTTCTTCTTCTTCCACTGCTGGTCTCCTCGCTCTCTTTCTTTATAAAGAAGATGAAGATATGACGATGATGATGATAGTGAAGATGATGCTGCTGCTGATGATGATGATAATGAAGAAGCCGTTGCTCATAATCTTGATAATCATCCTTGTTGTCATCGTATTAATAATCATCATCAGCAGTAGCGCCATCAAACATACAGTTACCACCTTCAGCACCATCATCAAAACTATCATCCTCACCGTTATCATCATCACCATCATCACCATCATCATCATCATCATCATTGTCGTCGTTGTGGCCATTGCAAAATAATAAATTTATTATATAAATTACGTTAACGCGAATGTAGTTCCTCGTTGAAAGCGGTGCTTAGCCTATGATTTATTAATAACGTTATCTTTAATCATCATCATCATCATCATCATCCTCATCATCATCGCCAATATTCTTATCATCGCCGTCGACGTCGGTGTCGGTGTAATCATCATTATCATCCTCATCATCATCATCATCATCTTCTTATTCTTGAACGACTCCATGTTGTATACAACGGATGATAAAGAAGTAGAAACACTGCCACAGAGAGTGCACATATTTATGAGAGTGATTAATGCGATTAGTGCAAATCACCTAGTAATTAAGAGCACTAAAACCATCGTAGGAATAGAAAAAAAGTGATAAAATTATTTAGACTACACAGACATGCCAATTTTATAGGAATCGATGAACTTCATATATTACAACAGACAACTATGAAAGAAAATATCGTCGCATTAGCTTAATACTTAAATCAGCTGCAACCGTTTAGTCGGAGAAGTTTACAGTGTGAGTATAGTCTGGAGAGAAAGGATTATCCGTAATAGCTTGTGCGAAGGTGAGAGGGTTGACATCGGCAACAGTGATAATAGGGGAAAGACAGATGGATCAAGGATTTCTAAATAGTGGAATTACTGGACTAATAATCACCGAGGAATAGAGATCGTTTTACTACTGATAGAAAAGACAAAAGAGATACAAAGGCGTCAGAGACTGAAGCGTGTCCGTTCGAGATCGATTTCTACTAAGTCGGACTGCAAATCTCTTGATATCTACGTGAGTTGCGACAAAACTGCTTGGAGCAGCTGATTATAGATAACTAAAATCAACCTAATTGATTATAGTAATCAACCTAAGTTGAGTTTTTTGGTGTATCAGCAAGTGTTAGAGGCTAAAATATTTCCTGACCTTGAGAAGAAAGGCCTGTCATTGGGATGTGGGCCTCGCTATGCTAAGAGTTTGTTTTAGCTAGAAAAGATACTCGGGGATACTGAAACCCATCATTTGAAGCACGTTTGAGTGCCAATCGTGTTTAATAGGAGTGCGGCGTAGCAGTGTTTTCTTGATAGATCAATGCTTGAAAATTTTGTTGTTAAGTGAAACATAAGTGAAAATGTCCTGCTGTGTATGAAATCAGATTTGGCATTAAATGTCTATATGCGAAGCAATGATGCATGGTTGCGAAACGTAGGATGGAAAAATTGATCGTGACGTCTACATAAGAGTGGTCATTGTTGGATATGGCGGCAAGAAGGCGGCGAGCTGGCAGAAACGTTAGCACGCCGGGCGAAATGCGTAGCCGTATTTCGTCTGCCGCTACGTTCTGAGTTCAAATTCCGCTGAGGTCAGCTTTGCCTTTCATCCTTTCGGAGTCGATTAAATAAGTACCATTTACGCACTGGGGTCGATGTAATCGACTTAATTCGTTTGTCTGTCCTTATTTGTCTTCTCTTTGTTTAACCCCTTGTGAATAGTAAGGAAATAGGATATGGCGGCAAGTACGTCACTAGTGCACCAAAGGAAATGAGTTAAGGTAAAACACACTCTGGGAGATATCGCAGTTGGTTGAGAGTAGCTCAAAATGTGATCGGTCAACAGATGCCGCGATGATGGGATAATATAGAAAGATACTAATAAAAAAGATGGATATAGTCCGAAGCTTTAAATGTTTGCATACCAGAAACGATCGAAGGGTTTACTAATGTAGAGGCCAACAACAAACAATCTATAACTGAATCTCTCTAAAGCGAATGCCCTCTGGCGAGTGGCATAAGAGATTAGATCTCCTGTATATCTGGTTCTGCATCAGTCGTACAAGAGATCTCCAAGGAAAAACTGGCTGCTTCAGATGAGTTATGATTCACTGGAATGAGGCACACTGAGAGGTTTTTGCAAATTTCAGGGTATATCTCCAGAGAGAATGAGAAAGCAAAGGGCTTGGAGATCAAAAAGGTTCTTGGGTGCAAACACCGGGTGTAATTGAGAAGAAATTTTATTGCTAATGGCTTTGCTTCTTCTTAAAAACTAGAGATATTTTTAGAATTTGGTATGTACGCGGAATGGGGAATCAGAGGGAAAGGCGGTGAGCTGGCAGAAGCGTTAGCACGCCGGGCGAAATTCTTAGCGGTATTTCGTCTGCCGCTACTTTCTGAGTTCAAATTCCGCCGAGGTCGACTTTGCCTTTCATCCTTTCGGGGTCGATTAAATAAGTACCAGTCACGCACTGGGGTAGATATAATCGACTAAATCCGTTTGTCTCTCCTTATCTGTCCCCTCTGTGTTTAGCACCTAGTGGGCAATAAAGAAATAAGGGGAATCAGATGGAAAGAAGAGGATACGTTTGGCGGAGACTAGTCGAATGTATGTTTTGCAAAGTAGGATACAAACTGACCAGCAGAGGTGGAGACTTTCTCTGTTGCAGTGTTGTTTAAAGAACCATTATTGATTAGAAGATACAAAAATGACTCAGTATACCTGGTGGACCAAAAATATCGGCTGCAGATCGGGAGGTAGAAAGTTTGAGGACTGTATAATTCACGAAAGCATCTTTTCGACACTAGACAGTAGTTTTCCAAGAATAAAACTACTTTAGAAAATGGATGAGACTCTCCGGTATTTTCAGCTTCATTTTCCTTATTCCTAGAATATTATCAGCGTAGCTATCAATAATTTATCTGGGAGGAAGCGTTAATATTTTGTTGTGTGTAAGGATGTGAAGGGATATGCCTAAGAAGAGAACTTTCAATAATATCACGAAATACAATATACAAGATTAAAGCAAAACGCTACACATATCCAACATGCGGAGCCATACTCGGTTGTATACAATAATAAGATTACTAAAAAAAATAATAATAATCACTTGTTATTTTTATTTCTTTGGATTTTTTCAAGACATGCTACCTCCATCCCCATTTCACTATTCGTGTATGTAGAAAAGAAAAGGATTAAAAAAGCACAAATTTCTCATTTCTCCCAATCAAATTCCTTTAGAAACCAATATAAATTATTACCATGTCATCGTTGCTTTCAGTCATTTTTTACTGTTATACGGATTCTTAACCAATTCCTCTGTAGTACTAGTATAATTATCTCTACTACTCCGCAAAATATGTTTGAATATTCACGACAATATCAACGAATCTTTGGGGATTCTCCCAAGTTGTCTTTTTTGGTAATTTTTTTCGTCTTAATTTTGTATTTTTTTTCCATCTGTTTCTCAGAATTCATTTGCAACAAAGAAACATTTCATTTATCACTCCTGTATATTTTTTCCTTAATAATCAACTCTTTCTAGTTATTAGCTTTCTGTTTTTTAGAGTTTTTCCTCTACGGCGTAGACACTACGTTTTCATTGAGGTATTTGTATGAAATAACACTTCAACTGATGTACATTGAATATGATTTATTCAGAGAGAAACATGTCGGTTGCATTCTGTTTCTGTTTGTATATGTACCCATGTCAGCAAAACCAAAAGGAAAGAAAAAATTGTTCTTATTTCCCATTGCACTTTCGTACACTGTTCCTTTTTTTCTATATTAAAAATGTTCGGCGCACTTATCCAAATATAAAGATCTGAAAATAAAGATAGCTAAAGTGTTTCGACTGACAACAGAAGCAGCCAGTATAATATAAAGTGCCTTGAGAAAAATAGAACTATCCATAACCTAAATCCCAGGATTTAAAAATATCTGAAGCTTAATGAAAATGACACGACGGCTTCATATATTGTTGTTTTGTCTGTCCCTTCTCGAGCCATGCCTGGCATATAAGGGCCGGTTTCCCGGGGGTATAGGTTCCCGACCTGGACGGGACGCCGGTCCATCGCAGGTGAGCTGCAAGACGAAAGAGTAACAGAAAGTTGTGACGAAAGAGTCAGCAGAAGTTTGCCATTACCTTCAGCCGGAGCCGCGTGGTACTTAGGTGTTTCGCTCATAAACACACACATCGCCCGGTCTGAGATTCGAACCCGCGAACCCTCGACCGCGAGTCCGCTGCTCTAGCCTATAGTCCATGTGCCTCCACAGCATCATATATAGAATTCTTTAAAAACTATGCAAGATGAAAATCAAAGCAAAATACCTTACCTCTGCGTAATGCAAAGTGACGCTATGCAACAAAAATATGATTACTAGAAACAAAAAAACATGAAAATAAATACTGTTGTTCATTTCTTTTTAGGTTATTTCAAAATATATAATTTGCTTAAATTTTCAGTAAATATAGATTTAGAAAAGTAATTTAATATTCACAGATTTTGCATTTCTCCTGATCAAATTTCCATAGGAACCAATAACTACTTTAATATGCAACAGTATTAAGGCGGCAAGCTGGCAGAAACGTTAGCACGCCGGGCGAAATGCTTAGCGGTATTTCGTCTGCCGTTACGTTCTGAGTTCAAATTCCCCCGAGGTCGACTTTGCCTTTCATCCTTTCGGGTTCGATTAAATAAGTACCAGTTACGCACTGGGGTCGATATAATCGGCTTAATCCGTTTGTCTGTCCTTGTTGGTCCTCTCTGTGTTTAGCCCCTTGTGGGTAGTAAAGAAATAGGTATTTGTCTGTCTTCACGTTCTGAGTTCAAATTCCGCCGAGGTCGACTTTGACTTTCATCCTTTCGGGGTCGATAATGTATGTATCAGTTGCGTACTGGGGTCGATCTAACCGACTGCCCCCCCGCTTCTCTCAAAATTTCGGACCTTGTGCCTAGAGTAGAAAAGAATATATAACAGTTTTAAGGCGGGAGCGGGTAGAATGGTTAGCACGCCGGGCGAAATGCTTAGCAGTACTTTTCCCGTTTTTACGTTCTGAGTTCAAATTCCACCGAGGTGGACTTTGTTCTTTCATCATTCCGGGGCCGATAAAATAAGCACCAGTGGAGTACTGGAGTCGATATAATCTATATACTCCCTTCCCCGAAATTGCTGGTATTGTGCTAGAATTTTATACCAATATATAAGAACATCATTACTTTTAATCAATTTTGGTTTTATTAACATTATTAGCAAATACTATGAAACGGGTATATATGAAGACTGTTTTCTACTCATTATGCTCCTATCTCGTTTTCTTTTTCTGTCATACGTTTGCATTAATCTTCGCTTCCAGTTTATCTACTCCACAGAATTCAATTGTAATAAAGTGATAGTTCCTACATCCGTTTCTACACTCTGTTTCTCCTTACTAATGAATTCCTTCTAGCATTTTTTTTACATCTCCATCTTCACTTATATAAATTATTAATCTACAACAAAAACTGAACCAGTGTACGCTGTTCAGTTATTGTTGTAGATTAATATATGTACTGATGACAGTAACAAGCTAAAGACTTGTTTCAGTTTATTTACGTGCCAAAAATTTTTTGTATATTCTATTATAGTTTTTTTCTCTGCGTTTGTCATTCTTTCCTATGTTTGATATTTTGCAGTGAAGATATCCATCCACGCACTAATATCCAAGAACATATTTATTGTTGGGCAACAGGATTTAGCCTTCTACATATGTAACTGATATTCGCATAAAAACACACTTGCTCTTCAGATATGACGTATAGTCAGAGTTCACTTTGCAGCCTCACGTGATCCCAGATTTGTTCCTATGCGCGCCACCTTGATAGAAGTCTTTCATACCAGATCGTCGGTGGACCCACGTCATTTTGAGTGAAACCAGTCGGGGTGATAGTTTCTTCATTAGTTGTGGTAATTTAACACCACCATTACACATATTCGAACCACTTCGCTCGCTCTCTTTCACATCTTTCAGACAAGTCTGAACCGCTACAAAATGATCACCGTGCTGCTCTTTCTCTCTTAACAGAAGCGCAAACAATAACACAATTCTCTTAATGCCCAGTGAAAGAAACATAGATATAGCAGAGATATAACGAGAACTTCTTTTAGTATATAAGGTTTTCAATCATATGTAACTAAAGAGATTTTCTAATCGCTTTGGGGACACTCGCTGACATTACATCGAAGAGGCCAGGGAACAGAAGAAAGAAGAAGAAAGAAGACATATACCAGAGCTGAAGACACCAGAGCTGAAGACACCTCCGAAAATGAGGGCCCCGCCACGTCAAAACGGTAGAGGAGTAGGGGCCATTACCGGACGTGGTTCCTCCTGATGATGTCTTGAGCTAACTGGATCCTATAAAGGAGCTGTTATGGTAGCAGACCCCGAAACACGGTTGTAATTCCTCAGATTGTATTCTGTCAAATCATATAACCTTAAGATTTTTAAAAAGTTTAGGTTTTTCTATATGTGCTTATTATTAAGCTTCGTTTGTTTATATCCTGTCTGGTGCAGTAAAGTTATTTCGCTCATTTTTACCAGCAAATACATCGTTTCTGAGTGTAGTGAATGTATACTTTCGGTTTTTTTCTTAATTCATGCTTTGCTACAGATCGTAACTAATGGTCTGTTTTTGTTTTCTCTGTGCGGTGTCTGAGCTAACAGCGAAGATCACCTAACCCATTTCCACCTGCGTGAAGATTACTTTCATTTTGCCTGCTGCATATGTAAATACGCTGCACGATATTGTTAGCTTTCTTTTCACTTTTCCTTATATAATATGCATTCCCCTTCATATTGAATATAAACTTGGGAATAAAATATACGATAACAAACACAAAGAAAATGACGGATCACCAGGTGGAATTCGTATCTCTTCTAGCACTTCGTTTATATTTTGGTGATAACATGCAGTTTTCAATTTGTTATGTTGAAAGGAAGTGTTACTAATACAACTGCCAGCGTTGATCTGTTCAACCTCATATATTTCCTTATACTATTTTATCTCTGTACTGTTATTCTATACAGTAATACGTATTGCTTTTCACTAATCTCTTTTATTCAGTTATGTTGTATTTGATCACATTTTTTCAGCACATTTTTATGATACGATATCTTAATAGTTTCATTCATACTCTGTATGCA
>NC_043007.1:435729-460729 GCF_006345805.1 Octopus sinensis | reverse complement strand
CTTCATTGATCAGTTGACGATGCTAATTTATAAATTGTTCTTGTTAGTCTTGTAATCGTTGTTCGTTCTTTCACCACTAATTAAGTTCTAATTAACAAAGAAAATAATACTTAATTTGCAATGAAATGGATATCACTAAATTACTTCAATTCATTAAATATATCCGCCCCTCCCTAATCCCTAGCCATATCGTACTTTCATGTTGGAGAGGACCAGGCCATAAACTCCCACATATCCTCTTCTTCTTCTTCTTCTTCTTCTTCTTCTTCTTCTTCTTCTTCTTCTTCTCTTCTTCTTCTTCTTCTTCTTCTTCTTCTTCTCCTCCTTCTTCTTCTTCTTTATGCATTACATACGATGGTAATAACAATAAAATCCTCCTCCTCATCATCATCATCGTCGTCATCATGATCATCGTCATCATGATCATCGTCATCATCACCGTCATCATCATCGTCATCATCATCATTGCCAGTCTCTTCCATGCTTGCTGTGCTGTCCTCCTACTCGACCGATCATTTGATAGTCACCAGTCTGGTGATTGTCCAACCTGAAATTTTAGGTCCAATAAGGCTTGCATAGCACTTTGCAGACCCTTCTTCACCCTTATGGCATGATCCAGAAATAAACCAGGGTAAAATATTCAGTGCCAATATGGTTCGCACGCTCAGGAACGTGGGAACCCATGATCTTAAGATTAGGGGATCCCCAAAATATGCTTGGCATTTCGCCCGGCGTGCTAACGTTTCTGCCAGCTCGCCGCCTTCAAATTATATAGTATCAAATACAAGTCTGCCTGATATTTTATTCAAGAAAGAGAAATTAAAAATGGTAGTCATTTACTTTTGCTTCGTTCAAAATGGAGCGAAGCAGGAAATCTGATGTAGACCATAGGAATAATTAGCTCTATTCCAAGCAGGCATTATGAGATACGACCTGTCAATAGGTTGTGGACAGAACCGCGGAACAGCGTGCTTAGTTTTTAAAACTGGGGAAAGAGGCAGGCTAATTCGAAATGTCACATACCAGCTCATACGCCAGTGTTGCGATACTTGGATCGATAACAACGAGGGACACAATCAAAGACATTAGCTGAAATAAAGACCGTGGTTGTATTAGTGGAACAGTATCTCAAGATATTTCTTTGTGTTAGTGAATGTTCCTAGAAATTATATATAGGCGGACGTGGCCTCGCTAGAAATACATACATTAATGGACATACACTCCTTATTAATCCTTAAAGATCAGAGAAACATACCAGAGCACTGCTTCATTGAGGTCTTGAAAGAAAAAAGACTGATTCAAGTACTTCTGCATATATAGTTCATTTGCTCTAGACGTGGTAACAAAACAAAGGAGCAAAAATGACAAAAAGGGAGAAACCAAATTATCGTGAACAGCACTATGTTGAACAGAATCGGTGCAGCTGCACATGATACGAAACGTGTGAATTCGCGACGTAGCGGTTGTGGTATTAGTGGTAAATGAGGCTGAGAGAGGAGACAGTTTATGAGAGAGACATTTTTAGTTTGTAGTTCGGGTGCAGTCAAAAATGCTCGCTAAGGTGTTTGTGTGTAGTAGTACATTACCCTAGGTGTGAGATTAGTGTTCCCATGTGGATTTTATTTGCTATTTAGGGCAAATCAGAGCCGAGACATTTACTTGCTCTGAAGACGATGGACTGTCTTTAAGATGCCACTTTTATTATGTCATATATGAGTTCATCAGAGATTGTGGTACAAGGCGTTAGAAGTAACTTTGAAAATTTGAACTGTATGATGTTAGCAACTAAATACAAGGCGAGGAATGCAAGAAATTTTGTCCATGATATCGGCAGCAGTTATTTCAGTAGTTATTTCTGTACAGTGTTAAAGACGACGAAATCGTTTAAACAATCTAACATACAAGTCTATGTTCACTACTTACATTAGTTTTCTTGGCTTACCTTCATTTTCAGCCATCTCTAAAATGGCGGTGAACAGAGCTTCCTCCGTCGTTTACTTTCATTTTCCTATTTTACAGAATAATTTCATAGATACGAAATTGCTTGCACAATTATTAACATGCGAACATGATGAAACATGTAGCGCACACACACACACACACACACACACACACACACACACACACACACACATACACACACACATATATATATATATATATATATATATATATTATATATATATAAATATTACCGTGATCACCGTGACCAACCAGACTATCAGATGCTGCTACACATCGCTGGTCACAATGCGCTTCGCATTGTTTTAGCCGCAAATGACGCCATGCCGCTGGCTAAGCGAGCAGGTCAACAGATGAAAGAGTGAGAGAAAGTTGTGGTGAAAGAGTACAGCAGGGGTTGCCACCAACCCCTGCCGGAGCGTCGTGGTGCTTTAGGTGTTTTCGCTCAATAAACACTCACAACGCCCGGTCTGGGAATCGAAACCGCGACTCCGCTGCCGTAACTGCCGGGCCATTGTGCCTACACACACACACACACATATATATATATATATGAATATATATATATTATATATATATATATATATATATATATGTGTGTGTGTGTGTGTGGTGTGTGTGTGTGTATATATATATATATATGTATATATATATATATAATATATATATATATATATATTATATATATATATATGAAATATGAAGAAACAGAGTATGGGCTTTAAAGTTAACTCTTAATGTGCTTAACGGCCTCCCCATTGCTCACGTGTGTAGGTTAATATACACAGGTTGACTCCAGCATATTTAATGCCGTGTACCAAGAAACATTGGTTCATTAGAATTAGAGCTGTAACGATGAATGTTAATTAATTACTATTTATTGATTCATTACATTAATCATGTCAGTGTTTGCTTTATTACGCATTTAAAAGATATTTTCTATAATTTATATTCATTATTTTATTTATATTTCATGCTATCTCTGGTAATATTTCTAAAACAATTCTGCTGGACATAAAGACATCTGTATAGAAGTTGTTTGTAAACTATTGTTGTTTTGATTCAATTTCAAAAGAACAAGAAGAAAACCATTGCTAGTTTTCACATTTGGAGTGCAAAACTAAGCAGAGAATTTTTCTAAACCGTTAATAAATTTATTTTAGCAGTTAAATAAACTTTCCCTCACCAGAGAAGACTGTTAAAGCGTATTTATCAAGAATGTGATTAGCGTCTTGCAGTTTTTTGAGAGACAGACAGTGATCAAGGTCGATCATATACCTTTACCCGTCTGCGAAGAGTTGGGTATCATTTTATATTATTAAGGTGGCGAGCTGGCAGAAACGTTGGCAAGCCGGGCGAAATGCTTTGCGGCATTTCGTCTGCCGCTACGTTCTATGTTCAAATTCCGCCGAGGTCGATTTGCCTTTCATCTTTCCGGGGTCGATTAAATAAGTACCAGTTACGCACTGGAGCCGATGTAATCGACTTAATCTGTTTGTCTGTCCTTGTTTGTCCTCTCTGTGTTTAGCCCCTTCTGGATAGTAAAGAAATAGGTATTATTTTTTCTTTCTCTGTTCTTTTTTTTGTGTCCTTTTCAAGGCTGATATTCATCTATGCGTGCAAGTCTACTCTCGCCACGCCACTGACGCTGTCTAAAAGAAAAAGTACCGCTTAGGATCAATACAGGATTTTACCAAAGTCGTTGCTGCAGGAGTGCCAAAATGTAAATGGCTGGAACATATACTACAAGGCATCTTGCTTGATCATCTATGAATTCTGATACCCCACCCCCGCCCTGGCGCGGCACTTTCTTTTTTATACCAAAAGGATAAAAAGTCAAGTTGACCTCTGTGAGATTTGAACACCGAGAGCAGAATATTGGAACAAACACACCGAGACATCTTATACAATGCTCTAACGATCACAAATTCGACGCAAATTTCTAGGGCAGACGGTAAGCATTTTTTCCAGCAGGAAGCAACATTCGCAAAAGTACTTTTGTTTCTTGTTATTTTTATTATCAACTTTTTATTTTTCAAGATGACGAGCTGTCAGAATCATTCGCTCGCCTGGCAAAATACGGAACAACATTTCGTCCGTCTTTACATTCAGAGCTCTTATTCTAATGAGGTCGTCGTTGCCTTTCACCCTTCGTTGTTGGTAAATTAAATATTGTCGCAGACTGCGGTCGATACAAAACTGCTGGTCTTGTGTCAAATTTGAAAAAAAATTACTATTATTTTTCAAGACTGTGAGCTGATAGAATTATTAGCAAGCCGATGACGGCGATCTGGCAGAAACGTTAGCACGCCGGGCGAAATGCTTAGCAGTATTTCGTCTGCCTTTACGTTCTGAGTTCAAATTCCGCCGAGGTTGACTTTGCCTTTCATCTTTTCGGAGTTGATTAAATAAGTACCAGTTACGCACTGGGATCGATATAATCGACGTAATCTGTTTGTCTGTCCTTGTATGTCCCCTCTGTGTGTAGCCCCTTGTGGGCAGTAAAGAAATAAGAATTAGCAAGCCAGAAAAAAATGCCTTGTGGAATTTCGTCCCTCTTTACGTTCTGAGTTCAAATGCCAACGAGAATAACTTTGTATCTCATCCATCGGGATCGATAAAGTGAGGACCTGTGATCAATGTAACTGATCAATTTAACCCCCACCACACACACACACATACCGCCTGAATTTTCCCACATCGTGCCAATATTAGAAAATGTCTAATATTGTTTTTTTCCTTTTCCTACTTCACTAGTTGCTTATTTTCTTTACCTACATTGATCTATGTTCGAAACCGTTAACTTAATGAAAAGAATAGGCATAATATGTCTGCAGTCTCACAGTCATCAAATACACATTGAATTGGAAACGTCTGTTGTGAGCATAAATTTAGCAAGACACAGCATAAAATATGGCCATGTTGTTTTGGTTTCGTTTTTAGTTTTGGTTTCAAATATAAACCAAGGTCTATTACAAAAATTTAAGAAAATTTGCGAAAACCAAACAAGAGGAATTTAGAGAATAAAATAGACATAAAGTGAACAAACCAAACAACAAAACTATTTCTACATAAAATATTTAAAAAGTAAACAAAACAAGGAATCACTGAAAATAATAGATACTAAAAAATTATTGAACAGGTTTCATAATTATGTCTGTTGCTAGACAAAGGAAATGATACTGGAAGTATAAATAAATACAAATGGAAAAAAGAAAGTATTTATTTAAAGATTACAATGTTTTTAGTATCGGTGGTAATTTAAGTCATTTGAAATCACAGAAATAGAAAATGTATTTTGACAAGAAAATTTAAGATCTATCTTGGAGCATCAGAAGTGTAAGACTCGAGACGGTTGAGTTTTAAATTGGAAGAAATAAAAGAAATACCAAGAAAAAACCTCAAGAATGATGGATATTAAATTGAATGATTATTTCTTTATTTTTTTCTATTTAAAATACAAGGGAATCAGTAAAGTCTACTGTAAATTGATAATTTGTTCAGGAAGATAGAAGATATCAAAAATGTGTCTTGTCAAATGTATGAAAAACAAACTAAAAGAAATTCAAAATGGCTGCTGAAATGTCTCAAAATATAGACGAAAATATATACGAGGTGGTATCAAACGTTCCTGGACTAGTTCTGAAGCGTGCCAACAGATGGCGCGCAAAATGCGGCGAGCTGGCAGAATCGTTAGCACGCCGGGCGAAATGCTTTGCAGTATTTCGTCTGCCTTTACGTTCTGAATTCAAATTCCGCCGAGGTCGACTTTGGTTCATATTTGGTTAATTAAAATGTAATGGCAAGTATTTATTGACCTTTTTCTTTCCTTTAAAAATCGGCACGAAATTCAGGACAACCCAATGTTTCAACCGTAGCCATTTTGTGTATTTGTATATCATAGACAACACATTCCATTATAGACATGTTTATTTAAAATTGAGAATTGAGGTGTGGTTTGAATGTGATTAGGTCGATATGTTTAGCAGTTCCAGAGACTACGTTAGACCTTCCAACATTACCTCGCAAGACATTTATTTTATCGAACATATCTTTCTGGCATACAGTGTATATTTTTATATGTGTGTGTATATTTTTTTACATTATTTACATTTGACAAATATTTGTCCTCATCTTGTTTGTTGTTAACACAACGTTTCGGCTGATATACCTTCCAGCCTTCATCAGGTGTCTTGGGAAAATTTCGAACCTGGGTTCCCATTCGAAATTCCCCAAGACACCTGATGAAGGCTGGAGGGTATATCAAGCGAAACGTTGTGTTAACCACAAACAAGATGAGGACAAATATCCGTCAAATGTAAATAATGTAAGTAACGTACATAATCCCCCATCGCTTATATATAGAACTGCATGTGTATGTATCTTTAAATGTGTATTTAATATCAAAAGTGTGTATGAGGTGTCAGTATCCAATTAATGACAGATAAATCAAGTAACAGGCATATATAAATATCTAGTTAACGTTTCTTTTTTGTTGATTTCAAATTGTACATAATATAAAACTGCCAATATATACACATGTATACAAAGAGAAAGAGAGTGGGAGAGAGAGAGAAACGGGGAGAGAGAGGAATAAAACTTGAAGTACATATATTGAAACTTCTTCGTTAACTGTCTTATCAAAATCGAGATTGCGATGACAGTAAGACACGTACAATTTCTATTTCTTTGCAAAAGTTGAGCGTTTTGGTCCTAGTCTACTTAATATGATTTGGGAAATGTGAGAAACTACTATTCCGTTGCAAATTACAATAACTCTGGTTTTGTTTGGCAAAGTCTGTCAAAATTACTGCAAATTTGCCAAAATGAAACTCAACAACTACACAAATATCAAACTACCACAACTTTTAATATGACAGTAGATATCTTATATAGATATGCCTGATATTAGAAGTAGAAGAAATTATTACAACAGCTTCAGAATGTCATTCAATACTAGCGTTTCTAGCTAAGAATACGATACATTCAAACCAAAGGAGCTTCTACGAGGCACATCCACATGCTAGAAATGGAAGCTAATCGTTCCTAAATTACATCCTACCGTCTTCAAAACGAAAAGAACACGTTAGGGAATGTGCTCTGTAAAAGAGAAAAACACAGGATGGTAATTGTCAGAATGGCTTTCATCACTAGCCTTTTCGATTAAATCTGACCCGGAGCTAAACAAAGCAAGGAACAACTCTAATATAATCAATAAACTATAATACGCAATGCGTTCCGGCAGATTTAAAGGCGAGCATGTTAATTGCTGTTGCATTCAATCTTCAAAAAACTCCTCCGTTCAAGCGATGTGTATTGACAATGTACTCACTTCATTGACATAAAGAAATTTTAAGACACAGCGTTTCGACATAGATGTGTTTCATCAGTAAAAGCTAGCGTACTTGTTTAAAGAATACGCAAAGAAACGTGCTGCTGCCTATCGTAGGTTTCATATAAGAGGGTCTGTGGTCTCTGAATTACATAAAGACTGGATAATCGTGTTTGGAAACCTTTTCATCATTGGCCTGTTCGATCAAATCTGACCTTGACCAAGCCTAACAACAATAATAATATACGCAATAAACTGTAAGAAAACCGCCGGTTTGAACCAGCGAAAGCATGGACGTGGTCATTCGACTTCTTAGAAAGAAGCGTGCACGTCACTCTCCTCTGAGTCTCAAACACCAATGGGAGAAAGGCGGCGGGGAATGAGTTAACCTCAGACCCCTGATTATGTCTAAGTGCTTGTGAGGGAATAGATTCTGCAAAGGGGACCCAAAGACCAACCAGAGTTTTGTATTAAACCCAGCGACGTATTAGATTTAAACCTCAGTAGAAAGATTGACCCTTGAGAATAGGGGTTTCAGCTCAGTTTCTCTTTACCAGTTTACCTTCCAAGGTATTGTTGTAGACAGTCGTGCAGTAGGACCGAACTACGAGGTAAGCAGCTACGAAACAAAAGGTTAATCACTCAGCCATGACTACAACCGTAATTTTATGCATTGCATACCGAAATCCTCCTTAGGGATCTGCAGCGTGAGGCCTGGATCATTCTCCGTTGGGTTGGCCATGTGATTCGGACGATGGATAAACGGCGACTCCTAGAAGTGGTCTTCTTCAGGATGATCGAGACTGGAAGTAAGCCACATGGCCGAACAAAACTTCGGTTTCATTATCTTCTCAAGCTATATAACATCTTATACAGTGTCTCTCCCAATCGGTTGGAGTCTCTGGCGGTTAATCGGAAGACATGGAGATTCGTGTGTGATGCTGCAATGGAGCGCTTTGAAACTGAAAGCATGAAAGAGGAGAGGTCGTCACTAACAGCCCGCCCCCCTGCCGCTGTTGTTTGGGCTCACTTTCGGTGCTCACGGTTCCACAAGATCATTGTAACTCGCATCCCTCTTGTTACATCTGCTGGAGATGGTGGAGGATAAATGTCTTGGATCGACGCTGTCATTTCCTATGATGGGCCTTCATAAACAAAGAATACATATGACATATATATATATATATATATATATATATAATTTATATGAGTGTGTTTGTGTTTATGCTTGTGAGCCTATGTATGTGTGTCTGTTGTTCCTATGGTTTAGAGGAGAAAAGACTATTCCCGCGATCCTTTTCATTGTGTCCAAGATTGGTGGATAGCAGGATGGAATTCAACATCACATTAAAGTTAGGGGTTTAAGGAACACACTGAAGATAATTCCACAAAAGTTAGTGAAACAGAAGGTGGTACTTTTAAACTGGATGTCGGATGAAATAAGAAGCCAGAAACCGAAACCGCGATGATGTTCCACACAATCTCCTTCTATTAAGTTTCGCTCACCTGGCTTTGCCTGGACCACGGTCATGTTTAAAGACACTTTTCCAATAGGCACAAAGATGCGAATCGAATTTCTTAACCACCCAATAATGCTTGCGATCACTTGTACGTCTGTATTTGTCTAATATCTTTTCGTGTATTCCAAAATGTCTACGTCAGTATTTTCAGCATTTCACCTATTCGTATTTCACATATTTTATATCTTATTTTTATTTGTATTTCTAAACATAATATTCTTTCTTGAAATATAATCTGTTTCCCAGATTCTCGTGTAGTGGCTTATGTTTGCGCTTAAAGGTTTATGTTTTCTATATTTATCATACGGTATATCCGTATCTGTCAATGTATTTGGTATTTGGGAAATGATATAAGAGCTCCTGTCAGCCTACACATTAAAAACAATGTATAGGTGCTTATTATCTGTCCCATTTTGAACTTGAAAACCGATTCTGCATATCTTGCCGGCCTTCCATCTACTCATAAAACCCTCCAAATATAGCAAACCGTTCCACACGAAAATGTGTACAAAAGATCACGTGCTTTAGAATAAAAACAATTGCGTAGTTCCCTTTATGAGTATATAACGTGTTATGTATCATAATTTTATTATTGTAAGATGTTTTGTTTAATATCGATATTGTTAGTTTTTAAAATTTTGTTTCATCCCACTATCCGAACGATACATTAGTAGTTTGGTAACACAAAGCATAATTGCTAATTCTTCATTCTTTGTTAACATAAACGATCCTACATCTTAAACAAAAGATATCTCTTAATGTTTGCGAGAAAGACAATTGCAAATACGTCTGAGCTATCTTATGGTTAACAGTAAAAGCTATCTATGGTTTTAATTGCCTGTTAGCCAATATATACATTTAATGCATTCTAAATAGATACGCTAATGTTGCTTTCACAAGTATAAAAGGAATAATAAGAATTAACTTAATATTCAGAGATAGTTCCGTATTATCATTTCATTTAATAAAAACAATCCATCTGATATAATTACTAAAGTTTTCACGAAATGACGAGCGAAACTGACTCTATGTTGCTATTTATTACGTTAGACACAGGCGGCTGAGTGTCCCCTAAATCACATTATTGTTTTAAGGAGACAATGAACAATACAGTAGCTTCAGATAAATACATAAATCCATACACACATATAAAACCATAGATTGGTGATAGATAGCTCGAATAACTTTGAAATTAGGATTACTGACTAGGAGTGATCCTAGTAAATAAATACTAAGGGAGGTTCTTGTATTGGTAACCAAGTCTGTCCCAAACGGCAGCAGAACCATAATTACTTAAGATATGATATTTACAACCATGTGGAGGCGCGTGGGTTAAGGGTTAGGGTGTCAGCACCACGATCGTAAGATGGTGGTTTCGATTCCTGGACCGGGCGACGCGTTGTGTTCTTGAGCAAAACACTTCATTTCACGTTTCTGCAGTCCACTCAGCTGGCAAAAATAAGTAACGCTGCGATGGACTGGCGTCTCGTCCAGATGGATGATACATACGCCATAGGAACCGGGAAACTGGGCCTATGAGCCTGGCTAGGCTTTAAAAAGGGCGCATTTATTTTATAAGACGGCGAGCTGGCAGAACCGTTAGCACGCCGGGCGAAATGCGTAGACGTATTTCGTCTGCCGTTACGTTCTGAGTTCAAATTCCACCGAGGTCAACTTTGCCTTTCATCCTTTCGGGGTCGATAAATTAAGTACCAGTTACGCACTGGGGTCGATGTAATCGACTTAATCCGTTTGTCTCCTCTATGTTTAGCCCCTTGTGGGTAATAAAGAAACATATTCACAACCAGAATGCGTATGATGATAGATCCACTGGATCAGGGCTGATATCCCATACGTTATATGAATGATACTTATTGAATTTCCGAAAAATAATATCAACAATATCGTTAAATGATTCTGATATCGTAAAGAATCTTCGCTTCATTCGTTGTTTTGTTCGAGGTTTGTTCTTTATTTCAGAGCGAGTTTCCCTAAATCTAATATTCAGAGATTTAACTGCATAATAGAGCTTCTTCGTAACCCTTTGCATATTCAATCTATCTTAAAGCGGAAAATCACTGTTTCATTAGTATAATTGATGTTTGCTTAGAATATTAGTCATGTTGATGTAATTATAAAGGAATGCAATGCCGTTGAATCAATAACATTGTAGTGAAGCTATTGTAATAATTTAATAACGCTCATAGCTCTGTTCAATTCACTTCACATTATGCGACAAAAGTTCCCACTTGTCATTAAATAAATACACAGCATTTTCCGCCGTTTAAATAGTACTAGCAGTATCGCCCGGCGTTGCTCGGGTTTGTTTCGACCCTTTAGAATTGGAATTTTTGAAATGTAAAAATTTTGCATTATGTAGCTTGTTATTCTCTTTAAGTGAATATTTTCCGAAAAATAGCGACACAGCAGTCAAAAAATCGTAAAAAATAGGGATTTTCATAGAAAAAAAAAGCACCTTTTTGATGTAAATAATATTTGGTGTTAACATGGTCCGATTTGGATTTTTTCTTCTACGGAATGAAGAGCAAGCCTTCTTCTATTATACTCTCAATTTTGGTCAACTTGTGCCGCAGGGTCTCCGAGGAGATAGTGTTAGTTGAAGGCTACCAAACCTGCCATACACAGACAACTTCAGCTTTATATATATAGAGAGATTAGAACGGCTCTTTCATGCAATAGTTTCAGTTTTAACACGCACTCTACTCAAGAGACTTGCTATACTATAATATGTCCTAGAATTACTGAGACAAAATTTTAAGACAATGATGAGTATATTCATTCTGAACACATTCTATGAGATTTGAACGTGAATATTCTAATCATTACTCTTTTACTTGTTTTAGTCATTTAGCCTTTAGTCGAGCAAATCGACCCCTAGACTTATTATTTGTAAGCCTAGTACTTATGCTATCGGTCTCTTTTGCCGAACCGCTAAGTTACGAGAACGTAAACACACCACCGTCGGTTGTCAAGCGATGTTAGGGAGACAAACACAGACATACAAATATATATACACACAAATATATATAAAGTGAAAGAAGCCCGTCGTATATATATATATATATATATATATATATATATATATATATACCTTCCATATATACATATATACGACGGGCTTCTTTCACTTTCCGTCTACCAAATGCATTCACAAGGCTTTGGTCAGCCCGAGGCTATAGAAGAAGACACTTCTCCAAGGTGCCACGCAGTGAGAATGAACCCAGAACCATGTGGTTGGTAAGCAAGCTACTTACCACACAGCCACTCCTGCGCCTACGTTGTGAACAACTTTATAATATGTGTGTTAACAACAGACAAGATTTTGTGATGTAGGTGGAGTTTGGGTTACCGGCGTTTCCATCTGATTGTATTTCTTCATTCAAAGTTGGCCACACAGAAAATTGTATAAAAACAAGTAGAAAACAAAAGAAGCGAGAAAAAAACAACATAAACTATCACAGACGCAGAGAGAAAACGATTTGAATGAGAAAGAAAGCAAATCACATGAAATTGTTTTTAAAAGACTGGAATCGATGAAGGTGGATTAATTCTCTGATATTAAAGTGGTTTTCCAACCTTTGTCAAGATAACCAGCTAAACCCAAGGTATGATACACAGTATCTCAGAGAAAGATAAGTGTGTGCTCAGCGATTTTAGTCACCAGTGGCGTGATTGATGTTGGCAAGAAATTATCGTTTGTTGCCAGAAAAAAGAGATTGTGTAATAAAATCTACATAATTCAAGATATGATGCATATTGAAAAGTTTCTTTGCCGCAGCCATGTTTGAAAAGAAGGAAAATATGCTTTAAATACGGTAGAAATAGTCATGTGAAATGTGAGTCTGCATTTCATTTCTAACTGGACAACGACGAGCCAGAAGGTAAGTGTCTTCGTTGTCGTTTTGACCTATAGAAAATAGTGAAAATGCCCTCAAAATGAACCCGTTCGCCTTAAAACAATAGAATGAACACACTTACTGTGATATTCCTGTTAATTTCCTTTCAATGTAAGGCGGCGAGTTGGCAGAAACTTTAGCACTCCGGGCGGTAGTTCGTCTGTCTTTACGTTCCGAGTTCAAATTCCGCCGAGGTCGACTTTGCCTTTCATCCTTTCGGGGTCGATAAAATAATTACCAGTTACGCAATGGGGTCGATGAATTCGACTTAATCCGTTTGTCTGTCCTTGTTTGTCCCCTTCTGTGTTTAGCCCCTTGTGGGCAGTAAAAAAATTGATACATATTGAAAAGTTTCTTTGCCGCAGCCATGTTTGAAAAGAAGAAAAAATATGCGTTAAATTCGGTACAAATAGTCATGTGAAATGTGAGTCTACATTTCATTTCTAACTGGACAACGAACGAGAAGTATACTTGTTGTCGCTTTGACTTACTGAAAATAGTGAAAATACCCTCAGAATGAACCCGTCCGCCTTAAAATAATAGAATGAAGACACTTACTGTAGTATTGCTGTTAATTTTCTTTCAATGTAAGGTAGAGAGATCGGAGGGATAGGTTCTCCGCCAGAGACATAGAAAAAGAAGAGAGAAGGTATGAGAAAAGAAACTGTGAAAGAGGTCAACAGGAAGGCAGGCAATAGGGTGATAGAGAAAGAAAGTAAAAAGAAAGTGGAGTTACAAGTAAAGAAACCAGTTGTTCCGGTAGAAAAGGATTCGGAAATTCAGATGAGGATTCGGAAATTCAGATGGCCGAAGAAGAATTGGAGAGACTGTTTAGAGTGGAGGAGGAAAAGAGAGAACAGAAAAGCCAAAGTAAAGGAAAGAAAATTAAAGGAAACGGTGTATGGTATTACGTAATCTACCCGAAGAATATTGAAACAGAGAAGAAAATACTCAAGTTCAACCAAATAGTAAGAGTAAAGGTACGAGCATACATATATGCAGAGGACATGAAGGTGATAGTGATTGAAGAGGAAAGTTATAAGAGACTGCAAGAAATATGTGGAGATAATATTGACCCATCAGGAATAAGGGTGGAATTCAGAGAATTGCCACCAGAAGTGGATTTAGTAGAAATCGAACTACTAATGAAATATTACTAAAAAATAGATAAGTATGCCAACGCGACAGGAAAAAAGAAAAAGGAGGACAAAAAAGGAAAAAGAAATAGTGTTTTATGTTATGTTTAATAATATCGGAAAATAGAAGAACAATGTTAGAGAACGTATAAATGGTTCAAATAATTGTAATGGTAGACGATAATTAATTGTTATGAAAATCTTTATATATAAAAGTGAGGTTGTGTGCTGTCTGTCTCCTACGATTTAGATTCCTAACTACTCCCACATTTTGCGGTGCAGTTTAACCAAAACCGGGTATCTTATAGTCGTGATTCATATCGAGCCCTTCTGGGTATTAGCGCGCGTCTACGATGAGTCTACGATTTAAAAAAAAGTTGCCATCAATTTTTCCCATTTTTAATGCATTTTTTTGCTATTATATAAGGGAAGTAACTCTCTAAAAATGTATTATTAAATCTCAGAACGTAAAAAGCTACAGTAACACCCCCCCCTTTGTAGTTAGCCATATTGAGATGGCTATTATACTTTACATCTCTAAAAATGCTTATATAGTTATTTCCCTTACAAACCCGAGCAACGCCGGGTGATACTGCTAGTACATGATAAAAACAGACAGTTTAAAAAGATTAATGGTGATGCATGTGATGAGGGGCGCATGCAGCCATTCACAACCCCATTATTGTATAATCATCTCATCATATTCGTTCTATGTATTGTCCCCTCTGTGGTGTCCTACCTCTCCTTGTTTGTCCCCCTCTATGTTTGGGCCCTTGTGGCTAATAATGAAATCGAACTGGCACGCCGGGCGAAATGCTTAGCGGTATTTCGTCTGCCGTTATGTTCTGAGTTCTAATTCCACCGAGGTCGACTTTGCCTTTCATCCTTTCGGGGTCGATAAATCAAGTATCAGTTATGCACTGGGGTCGATGATATCGACTTGACCCCTCCCCCAAAATTTCGGGCCTTGTACATAGAGTAGAAAAGAATTTCCTTTCAACGTATCGATTCTACTAATTCACACAAGTAATCATATATATGCTTATATAGATTCACGCATACATATACACACGAACACATTAATACGCTCTCACACACAGACTTTCAAACACATACAAATACATACACAAACATTTCACTCATGTTGCATAACTGTATACCCATATTGCAGTTTTCTGTACAAAATTTCACTTGAATACATGCCATTGGTCGTATCAGAACTTATGATGCAAGATACACAGAGCCGGATCCAACCTGGAAACATACTCTCTTTTTACTCTTTTACTGGTTTCAGTCATTTGCCTGCGGCCATGCTGGAGCACCACCTTTAGTCGAATCAAATCGACCCCAGGACTTATTCTTTGTAAGTCTAGTATTTATGCTATCGGTGTCTGTTGCCGAACTGCTAAGTTACGGGGACGTAAACACACCAGCATCAGCTGTCAAGCAATGTTGGGGGGGGGGACGAACACAGATACACAACATATACACACAGATATATACATATACATGCATATATACGACGGGCTTCTTTCAGTTTCCGTCTACCAAATCCACTCACAAGGCTTTAGTCGGCCCGAGGCTATAGTAGCTGACACTTGCCCAAGGTGCCACACAGTGGGATTGAACCCGAAACCATGTGGCTGGTAAGCAAGCTACTTACCACACAGCCACTCCTGCGCCTATACATGTTTATAAACAAAACTTGTTTAACACTCAACCGTGACACTGCCCACTCTAGGGCAAAAGCAGAACAGCTATTGACAATAGGCATATTTATTCCAAATCACATAAAATGTCAGGTATTTGTACTGAGTTTCCTTTGGGATTTAAGGAATATTAAAACGAAGCTGTAGCATTAAACCGCAGTGAGTTGAGTAACATGTCTGCGTGTGCGTGTGGCCTCCATAACAATTACAGAATATTAAGAAGAAAAAAATAAAACCTTCGTTCATCAGATCAATACATGATTACCTGCCAAATTTTTCATAGTTAGGTCAAAGCAAAACAAATTGATCACACCTCGATATTCGAATTTTTACATTTCTCTACGTTTTCGTTTTTTGTATAGTTTTATCTTGCGAATATGTATTGATTAATGTAAAATAAAAGAAATATAAAATTTAATTAAAATGTCATATTTTTAGCTTTGGTACTATCTGGAATTCTATTCCGGCCAATTATATTTCGCAGATTCTTCTATCTTCCGCTATAAATGCATTTTGCACCTGGGAATCTCTCACCTCAACCCTATCCCATCGGTGTTTCTGGCCTTCCTTTCCAAACGATTTTTCCCCATCTCATTCACTTTCCCTATTCCTCTCTCGCAGTTTCTAACACACTTACACAAGTATAGAGCTAAAACCACACACACAAACAAACACTTACATGTATACACTCATCTGAGTGTGTGCTTTAATTCAAAATTGGTGTTGCTATTTAAAGGAATGTTTTTTAAAAAGCAGCGGATCATTGTTGAAAGCAGATCATCTACTAAAAGTAAATGGAAATTTTGTATCAAATTAAATTTTGTTTAGGTCGATATCATGTTTCGCCTGACGGGCTATTCATTGGTGGGCCGTTGGCTTATGTACATTTATGACAGTTTATGTAACCCTACCGGTTACATAACCTGTCAAAAGGAATATCAAGCCGGTCAAGAAGGTACACACAAACACACACACACGCGCGCGCACACACACACACACAACACACACACACACACACACACACACACACACACACACACACACACACACACACACACATATATATATATATATATATAGCGTCGGGCCGAACAAAGTGGATTTGGTAGACGGAAACTCAAAGAAGCCCGTCGTATATATGTGTATATATGGGTGTGTGTGTATGTTTGCGTGTCTGTGTTTGTCCCCCTAGCATTGCTTGAAAACCGATGGTGGTGTGTTTATGTCCCGTCACTTAGCGGTTCGGCAAAAGAACCGATAGAATAAGTACTAGGCATACAAAGAATTATTCCCGGGGTCGATTTGCTCCACTAAAGGCAGTGCTCCAGCATGGCCGCAGTCAAATGACTGAAACATGTAAAAGAGGAAAAGAGTATATATATATATATATATATATATATATATATATATATATATATATAAGTAATACTAAGCAATTAAGGGTTTAGCAACGAATTGCCTCACCAACACACCGAATTTAGAAATAGCAGTCAAAGAGATATAGCTATTCCTTCTACTAAAAGGGAGATCTCAGTAAAAACACAGCACTTGAAAGGCAAACACAGACAGGTAAGAAAGAATGAAATGACGGCAATCTATCATACAATTTTAAGTTACCTACGGTATGATAGATTGCCGTCATTTCATTCTTTCTTACCTGTCTGTGTTTGCCTTTCAAGTGCTGTGTTTTTACTGAGATCTCCCTTTTAGTAGAAGGAATAGCTATATCTCTTTGACTGCTATTTCTAAATTCGGTGTGTTGGTGAGGCAATTCGTTGCTAAACCCTTAATTGCTTAGTATTACTTAAATTTTCCTCAAATGAGGCTTTTACATGCCGAAATCTACTTGGTGTAATTGATAATTATTCCAAATTAATTAATTTCACCCTTTATTGTTACTGATATATATATATATATGTATACACACACACATAAATGTTTAACAACGATAATGAGTGCTCAACACTTCATTGGTGGATAACATTTCTTTATTTGTCTATTAAGGCTACCAATGGTTTTATATCATCGAATATTATCTTTATATCTTAACAATGTGATCCGCTTGACAACTTATTAAGATACTAAATTATTTTTCTTCACATCAAACGAATGGTAGCCTTAATACATATATACCTACATACATACATGCATACATTCATACAAGCATACATTCATGCATATATATATATATATATATATATATATATATAAATATATATATATATATATATATATATATAAATCGATGACAAGTTGTATATAGTAGACGCAAGTGTTTAAATAAATCATTTTCTCGGGGCGAAATTCTAACTTACACAACACTCAGAAATATTAGAGAAGGATTTAATTTAACTAGAAATATTTACACATGCACATACACTTGCACACACACATACACACATATGCTCAAATGCACATACATAGACACACGCTCACACATATATTATATACGTATATATTAGTATATATATATTCATATACATATTAAAACATACACATACACACATACACGTGTTGTTCTAGGCTTGAGCTATTCGACATTAATGGCAGATGTTTAAAAAACCGTACTTTGGTGCATATGTTGTTCACAGCACCATATATGTTTGTCCTTCTGTATGTATGTATGTATGGATGTATGTACGTATGTATGTATGTATGAATGGATGGATGGATGGATGTACGTACGTATGGATGGATGTATGTATGGATGTATGGACGGATGGATGTACGTACTATGCATATATATCTATTTTTATATATGTATATGCATTTGTCTATGTGTGCCTGTGTTTATATATGTATATATGTGTATATATGTACGTATATATAAAAATGTGTCTAATTAGAGGAAGAAAACTACTGCAAGCTATCGAGCTATCTACCATTTTAATCTAAATTATCTAACTTGCTAACTAGTTCCATTTTTTTTTTTTTTTGTGATTTCAAAGAATGTGTTCCAGTGATTTAGTGAAGCGAAACTACATTCCAATAGATTCAAAGCAATGAGAAAGGATAGGCCAAGCATTGATCACAAAACATCATTGGTTTTTATTAGTTCTAATCTAAATAACCAATTGCAAGTATAAGCAAGCTTTGCTATTTTCGTATTTAAGTTAATTTCAAATAACATCGAATTATTGGAAAACCGAATAAAGAATTTTTCTATCTAAACATAGCGCCGGGAGTGTTATCTTTCTTTCTCTCTCTCTTTTATTTATTTTTTATTATTATTTTTTTGTTGTTGTACTTCATCTTTTATGATATTTTATGTTGTAATGCAAAAGAACAATACTTTTCTATACACTTCCCGCCATCAATATATCGATAAAGATCACCAGATTTGTTCACATATAAAGTGAGTCGTGCTGCTGTGGTGGGGGCGCGTTACCAAACCACCCATAAACATAGTTGTCTGCTTCCTTCAATAATAGATATAAAGATTGCCAGGATGTGTTGGTGAATATAAGTTACTATTCTATGTACACGTATCTATGTATCTATGTATATATTTGAGATTTTTAAGGGTGGGACGACGTGCACTTCCGTTTTCAAGGTTTCATAATGAACCAGATTATAAAAGATAAAAGCATTCCTTAGTTTCGGATGACTCTTTCAGATTTGATGAGAAAATTTCAAAACGACAGGCCTAAGTAAAAAGTTTCTCCGATGGAGTATATAAATGTCGAAGTGTTCCTCACTATGAACAGACTGGCGACGGTTTGTATTCCTGGTATGTTGATATAACCGAAGACAGAAGGATATATATATATATATAATATATATATATATATATATATATATGCATAATATAAATTGCTTTTTTCTTAATGAGATAAAAAAACCGAGGTTGTGTAGATTTTAGAACATTTATGGATAGAAGGTCTTACAGCTGTTTCCAGAATATTTATTATATCCCTCCATCGGAGACGGTGTGGGAGGATGGTTAAGTAATACTTAATTTAGATAAGATACGAAATAGTGACCAAGGTAGAGTTTCGATACATATCTTGCATCTATTTTCTTTCCTCCACCTCACTCTCTATTTTGTATCTTATCTAAATTAACTATTACTTAACCATCCTCTCACACCGTCTCCGATGAAGGGATATAATTAATAAATATCCTAGAAACAGCTGTAAGACCTTCTATCTATAAATGTTCTAAAATGTACGCAGCATTCCTTTTTTATCTCATTAAGGAAAAAAGGTAGGGTTAGGGTTAAGGAAAAAAAATTTTATATACACACACTGATATATAACCTAATTTGGCAACCCTTATTCGCATAATCACCGAATCTAGAACTTAACTATTGTCTATCTATAGCACTTATTCAGCATTACCTGACACCTTTGGGTCTCAATGAGGTTATCTCTCTTAACATCCTATATATATATATATATATATATATATATGTGTGTGTGTGTGTGTGTATTGTTTATGTATATATTGTATATGTGTATATTGTATATGTATATATTATGCATATATAGAGTGTGAGAGAGATATAGGTAGATAGACAAATAGGTATATGTGTGCGTGTATGAATCTGTGTATACATATCTACATAATACGCTGACACAGGCACACTTACATACATACAGACAGACAGACAGACATACATGCATACATATATATATATATATATATATTATATATATTTATTTTATAGAAGGAGCTTCTACAGGACTAGAACTGTTTCGAGTACCTTATTTACTGTGGTTAACCCCGACTCAACCCGGGACCTACATATTGAATTTTATTTTATTTGAGAACATAATCTTTGTGGAGAATGGCGATTTGACGTCTATATCTAGCATGTTGACTGTCCACTTTTCGTGTTCAGTCCTTAATTGGTATATATATATATATATATACACATACATATATGTACACATCAAGAAATACCTGATACACGCAAGATACAAATGCCAGTTAATCTGACCGTCTTCCCAGGTACCGTCAAATAAGTGTCACTCGCAAATCGTTCGTACCCCTAATGCTAGTGAAGAGCACACACTCCCCAATTTACCACACGCAGACTGAACCCGGAACCAACCAGTTCTGGAGCAGTGTCCTTTCACCGCTCAGCTATCATAACGTTACACAATCTCCGCAGTTGGTGGAGATCGGACGAGAGATAATAAAGATATAAGTTACGTAAAATACTATAAATTCAATACGTAAACACATAACGGATATGCTATAAACTAAACGGACGTATCTTTATCGTTGTCCTGGTTGAAGCAGGAACAGAAAAATATATCAAATACATAAGCGGCCGAATGACTTTCGAAATATATTATTGGAGACTAAAAATAATGTGAACACAATTTCAAAGACTTTACAGTAGATCAATTCTGCTTACGTTTCAGTTATAGGAATGAATAGGATTGATAGAATAAATCGAACGTCGAATTCTGAAGGCGGATATTTTGGTCATTTAATGTGCATATCATTATGAAAGTAAATAGGGATGAATGATATACATGTGTGTGCGTGTGTGTGTATGTCTGCGTGTATGACAGAGAGAGAGAGAGAGTATGTGTATATATATACATATAATTAAATAAGGGTAGAAATTGATATTAATCAATTAAAGCCAGTGGCTTAGCATATTTTAAAAGATCCGATCAAAACTTTTTTTACTTGCAAAATTTAGAGGAGTGACCACAAAAAAGTGGACAGCCTATATGCTAAACATAGACGTCAAATTGCCATTTACCACGAAGAATGAGTTCTCAAGAAAAATCTCAGCAAAAAACCAAAGCGTAAACATTTTTTTGTTTGCTGAGAGTTTTCTTTGAGAACACATTCTTCGTGGTAAATGGCGATTTGACGTCTATGTTTAGCATATAGGCTGTCCACTTCTAGTGGTCAGTCCTCTAAATTTTGTATATATATATATATATATATATATATATATATATATATGTGTGTGTGTGTGGGGGTGGGGGTGGGGGGTGTATGTGTAGGGAGAATTCACAAAAAAGACGAAGACAGAAAACAAACAGATGTATTAGTATAATGCTCGGGAATTGAAAAAGTCTTTAACGTTTCGAGCCTACGCTCTGCCACAGGAAAGAAATGAGAGAGAAACAAGGAGAGAAACATGGAGACAACAAATGTGTGTAGTGGTTAGCGATCTATCATGGCGAACGCCGGACAGAAGGGTCGCACAGGAGAGCTAGGAAGAAGGGGAGATAGAAAGTACAAGAAAGTTTAGAAAGTCTCTCTCTCTATTTTATTTTCTCTCCCTGTTTATCACTGTGTTCCTTCCTGTTGAAGGTCGTAGGCTCGAAACGTAAAAGACTTTCTCAATTTCCAAGCGTTAAACTAATACATCTGTTTGTTGTTTACACACGCGTCTTCATCTTTTGCTTTTTTTTTGTAAATTATCACTATATGTATGTATGTGTGTATGTATGTATGTATGTATATATATATATACATATATATACATATATATACGTATATGTATATGTGTATATATATATTTATATACACACATATATAATATATATGTATATATATATTTATATATGTATGTATAGGTATAATCATAGCTGTCTCCTTCTCTGTACATATACATACGCACACATAAACATATACATATACAATTTCTATATATATGTACACGTTTGTGTGTTATTGTGTTCATATTATCATCTATCTGTTTTAGTAATTATCTTAAATATTCACAGAAGATTTACCTTAATAATTGCTCTATTTTGAAAAAGGTAAATGAAATTTTTATCTGATTTGCTACTTAACAATCAATATATGAACTAATTAACCTTTGTACCTGAAACGACTACAGAATAGCGCTCGAGTGAAGAAAAAATTTTATCTTTTATAAAGTGATTACCTGTTAAGTATACCAATAGATATAAAGCGCAGGCGTGGCTGTGTGGTATGAAGCTTGTTCCAAAGCCCCCGATACCAGGTTCAGTTCCACTGAGAGGCACATTGCTCAAGTGTTTTCTACTACAATGTCAAGCTGAGCAGAGACTTGTGAGTGGATTTGGTTGACGGAAACTGAAAGAAGCCCGTTACATATATATATATATATATATATATATATATAATATATACATACATACAATATTAGATATGTACATATATACATAAGGGTACTAAATGAGTACCTATATCGCTCATGATAGAAGTAAAAAAATACTTCTGTACCACCGAAAGGTCACAGATCCATTACAGATAAGATAGGAAAAAATTATCAGTGAGCAATAATAATGTCTTACCTCAAATTGGTCAGAACAAGTAAATGCTGGTCAATTCGGTACCGGTTTCGAAATTTATCGCCACCTCGACGCGTGATTTCTCATCAGCCGAAGTCCGCCAGCTAAATAACTACTAACATTCTCCCCCATCATGCCTGCGAAAGCTCGTTTGAAGTGACCAAGCACCGTACGAACAGACGAATATATATATATACGTACAAACAAATATATATATATATATATATATATATATATATATATATATATATAACGTGAAGGCGCGTGGCTTAGTGGTTAGAACATTCGCCTCAAGATTATAAAATCGTAAGTTCAATTCCCGGCGATGCGTGTTGTCGTTCAGCAAGACAATACACAGAGAAATTAAGGCCAATAGGCCAGATATAGTTGTCAGAGATCCTGAAGAAAAAGATGCTTTCTAATCGATGGATCAATACCAACAGATGACAACGTTTCTCCTAAAGAAATAGAGAACCATCTGGAAATAGAGGTAACTCGAATGTGGAGTCTAAAAACAGAAACAATTCCTATCATAGTAGGTGCATTAGGTATGATAAAAAATATTCAGAGAAATACATAACAAAAACACCAGGATTTACAAATATAACATACAGAAAATTGCACTACTAGGCACTGCACACATCCTACGCAAAACACTTTCAATACAGTAACCATAAGAGCATCACATCAAACCACAGCCAATACCCAAGGAACACAGAGTTGCGCTCGGTAGTGAAGTGAAAGCACACTATAAAAATAAAACTACGGAATAATAATAATACTAATAATAATAATAATAATAATAATAATAATATAATAATAATAATAAATAATAATAATAATAATAACATCGAAAAATGCCTTAGGAATGAGAACCCAGGTTCAAAATTTCCCCAAGACACCTGATGAAGGCTGGAGGGTATATCAGCAAAAACGTTGTGTTAACAACAAATAAGATGAGGACAAATATCTGTCAAATGTAAATAATGTAAACAATGTACATAATTCCTCATCGCTTAAATATAGAACTCTAATGTTATTATTCATTCTCAACGCCACGTTTTTTCAAAACCATCAGGACACACACACACACTCGTTTCGCCCCCTTTTCTTTCTTCTTTCCTTTTTCTCCACCTCTTTCCTCTTCTCTTTCCCTTCCCCCTCTTTCTCTCCCTTCTTTCAAGTTGTTTGAATGAAGTTGGTAATACGGAAATTGTTTGGAAGCCATTTATCTTGTGTCATGCTTATTCTACTTGAGGAGTACCTGAAGAGTAAACGTATCGGTGGAATACTCAACCACTATACGCACCAACATAATGACCAGTAGTTCAGTTGAACACACAACTGAAAATGCGCGTCGTCAAAACCGACGGAGGTCCCTTCATTAATCTCTAAGAGATTCATTTATCGTTAAAGATATAGCGTTGATTGTTGAAAATAATATATCCATTGCGGAAAGATCTCTTTTTTCCTTTATAGTCTTTGACAATGTCACTTGTCGCATACGTAGTATATTCTTCCGAATTGTGTTAATGCATGTTATCTATTTGTACGAACTGAATTTGGAGGATCAAATGACCATGACTTTTGCAGGCTCTCCGAAAAGGTTGCGCTTGGTGGCGTTAAAGATCAGTTTGAAATGTTTCAGGGCAGCGTCGGACCATGGAAATTTCCAAAGAGCTGATATTTTGGGAGGGAGTGACTAGATAAATTCATGAGAGCAGGAACGGAGTTCTTTGGACACAACAAGGGTGAAGAGAAGTTCAAATGTATACATATATACATACATATATACATACACACACACACTTGCACACGGATACATACACACACAGATGCATACACGCACGGACGCAGATACACACACACAGCTGGCTAACGACAAACAGAACGTGTGTCGCTAGTCAGCTGGAAGAGATGTCTTCCTGGGGTTATAAAAGTCCGTAGCATTATCCCGTATAGGGCGTCACACTTAGTTGGGAATTATATGTTACGATTCCGTATTGCTACTGTTTACATCTCGCTCAGATATATATATATATATATATATATATGTGTGTGTGTGTGTGTGTGTGTGTGTGTGTGTATAAGCGAGCATTAGGTTACTTGTAATATTTTTCTGACATATTTCAACTTCAAAATGGAAATTGCCTGCGGTTACCGCGGAGAGA
>NC_043007.1:400729-433229 GCF_006345805.1 Octopus sinensis | reverse complement strand
ATATACTCGATATTTCGATTGGTTTGATTTCGGATCGTTATCAGGAATTTTGATTCATCGATATATATCATAATACGTTGAGAGATATTTTTGTTCATCGATTTATACATAATACTAACGTCGATACAAATTTTCGACATTGATTTCTAAATGTAGTATAGATAAATATTAAAGAAATATATTTCATCACGAAATACGTAAGAGAATAATAACAGAGAAAAACATATAATCGTATTAAACATATCTCATATCCCCACCATACAGACATTTCATTAACGCTTTCGCTTTGTTCTTAACTTGCATTGCTTTTTTTTTATTAATGATAGTAATGGATATTCAATTGATACGGCATTTCCCAGCACGTGTATATAATTGTCGGCTATACATGAAACCTGCGCGGTAGTCAAAATCATGGTTTGAAACAACGCAGATACGTTTAATTATTGAAATACCTCAATGGCTATTTGCCGTTGAACCAATTGAAAGTTGTAACAACAGTGTTCAGTCTAAGAGTCGCCAATCTGGCGTAATAAATATCAGATATTATAAACAGAAGGGGTTAATGGTAGAGAAAAACGAATTGATTTCGTAATTATATACTAAAGAAATACTGTCAAAATAATCTCTGC
This sequence comes from Octopus sinensis, assembly GCF_006345805.1. Lineage (NCBI taxonomy): Eukaryota > Metazoa > Mollusca > Cephalopoda > Octopoda > Octopodidae > Octopus > Octopus sinensis. The sequence goes on along the minus strand of NC_043007.1, from coordinate 432,600 downwards.
CGTTTGGAAATGCTTTCATCTATAGTTTTATGTCCGTTTTCCGTTTTTATATAAAAGAAGAAAAATATCTAATTTGGAAGCAAATATTCTGAGGATTTTTTTTTTCTGATGATGGTTCGTTGGGAATCTATGAAGAAGAAAAACAGAAAAAAAGAAGTAAGCCGTACAAGTCAGATATCAAAGTATTTACAACGCAAAGGAGCACAATGCTAATTAGTTATTTTAGCCTAAATGAATTAAAAGGCTGTCGTAATATAATGGAAATAAATCAAAGCCGCGGTTTGAAGTAAATTTAATATTTAGAATTCCCGAGTGAATATTATGAAATCGATCGATGCACTATTATCTGCTTCATAGAAGGTGGTCTTTATGGAAAGACGGTTGAAGGACGACTATATTACAGTACTTTTAATAAATAATATTGTTATTCTATGTTTAGCGTTCGAATCACGCTTGATTTGATTTTACCGATCAATTCTCGATAAAAGAACACTAAAAGGGCAATTTGTTATGCTGAAAATAACAGCTAAATCTTCTAATCACACTCTACCGTCTGCGGTAATTCCAATGACTGGCATGAGTTTTATCTTTTGCTTGGATCATAGTCGGACCCCGCCTTGAAGGTTATAAGCGATCGACGCCAGAATTTATTTATTTTTTTAAACCCGGCACTTACACCCTCTTCTACTCTAGGCACAAGGCCCGAAATTTTGCGGGAAGGGCAACTGGTACTTAATTTATCGACCTCGAAAGGAGGAAAGGCAAAGTTTACTTCCAAAAGGGGTCTCAGGGAGTAGCGTCCTATCCTTGCTTTCCTGAGCTAGTTTTCCACCACATTTCTTAAAAATCATGGTAGAGGCCTTGGTCTCGGGACCACTCATGTCTAGAAACTGAGGTTGGGGGTAAGCAAGGGCATGCTCCCTGTAGAAAATCCAGCTCTAAAAAAGCCTCATGACAGCATAGGAGAATGGGCACCAGCTAGTCGAAAGTTTGGAGTGGGCTGCACCAGCCTGCCTCGGTTGCTATGGCATTGAGGCAGATCCGGCCACCCCTGTTAACGGGGACAAAACCCGGATTTAAAACACTGGATGATGAAGATGATGATGATGATGACGATTCCAGGTTGGATATAATTTAGGCCACATGAGATTAGAAAGATTAAAATGGAAGACAAGGATGAGACGTTTTCGAACGTAGCACCCGGGATTATCGAGGTTTACTGTATCGTCTTTTCTTTGTCGGCAAAGTCTCTGACATATGATCTTTTTGTTCATTTTGTGAAGTATGAGAAACCTTGTATAATAATAATTATTATTATTTAGTTCGGCTATATTTGTTCTAGTGTTTTGTGTTCAAATCCCGCAGAGTCAATATCCTAAATTTCAACTTTCTAAGATCGATAAATAAAGTATTAGTCCAAGCGTCTATATGTCTATCTTTACTTTTGTATCTATGGATTATATTAGTAATTCACAGGACCATCTTTGATGCATCAATACAGCACATATCTGGAATACTCAGCCTAGTTACACGTCAATATGACGAGAGGACCAGAGGTACACCTCGGTTTGTATAGATGGATGGAGTGAGGAGAGCTTTGGTGGTCAGATGTGCTGGAGTGAGAGAGGCAACAGAGATTATAAATGATAGGAAAGCTTGGGGAGTATTTGTGGACGGATGAGTGAATTTGATGTTGCTCAAAGGAGTACGGAACCAACATGATACGGCGGGAATAAACCCGCATTTGCTGTCGGGCCCCGCTGCTGATATTGGGTGTTGCGTTCTATACCTTGACCAGAGCATAGAACGGGGCTCTCCCCTTTCAGCTGGGAAATGAATTGAATGCCTGGTGTGTGTCTTGTTGTGGCTATCCCTTCCTAAAAAATGGGGAATAGTCCTGAGTATTTTTCTCTCCTTGTTTCTCTCCTTGTTTTTTCTGTGTCCCTTTCTGTAGAAGAGCGTAGGCTCGAAACGTAAAAGACTTTTTCAATTCCTGAGCGTTATTCTAATACATCTGTTTGTTTTGTACACCACCTGTCTTTGCCTTTTTTTTTTTCGTAAACTCTCCCTATATATATGTATATGTATATGTATATATGTGACGAGAAGGAAATCGTCGAAAGGAACGGAAGATCCATCGGTTCTTCTGCTGTTCAAAAGAAATCAATATTAAAGTAGTTGTAAGGGAATCGATCTGTGGATAAGCAAGTATTTATGACTACTTAATTACACATATTCTTTCTCAAGTACCACACAGAGAAACACAGGCCAGTATTTTACTGCCAGTTTGATTTTAAGATATTTACATTTGTATTTACATATTATAGGGTTGAAGGGAACACCTTTGAAATTAAACTGTTTTGATGTATCGCTTATCGTGACAGAATCAAGAACGCAATCTCGTTCCAGCGGAAATCGGAAAACGAAGGTGTTTATAAAATACATAATAATAATAATGTTTTACGCGAAGGAAGAAAGTCGCAAAATAGGATATAAATATATAGGTGTGTATAGCTCAGAGCTGCACTACTTACGTGACAGCTCCCATTAAATTTTATACCATATCCTATCGTATTTATTTTGTTCCATGGTTGTATGTATTAAACTATATTCACAAATTGTATAATATATATATATATATATATATATATATATATAGTATGTTTATAGATCGATCGATTGATCGATAGACAGATACATATTGGTATAGGTAGCGTTGTGGCTGTGTGGTATGAAGCTTGATTCCAAATCTCATGGTTTTGTGTTCAGTCCCACTACATGATACCTTGGGCAGATGTCTTCTACTGTAGGTCGTACCAAAAAGCGGATTTTGTGGATGGAAACTGAAAGAATCTCGTCATATAGATACATACACACACACACACACACACACCACACACACACACACATATATATATATATAATATATATATATATTATATATATATAACAATAATTAAGGATTTAGCAACGAGTTGCTTAACCACATACCGAAAAATTTAGAAATAGCAGCCAAAAGACCGTTATTTCTTTTCGCTACAAAATATGACTCTTTTTGATCAGAGTATTGCTGGTGGAGGAATATAAGGAGATACACAACTTCAAGGCGGCGAGCTGGCAGAAACGTTAGCATGCCGGGCGAAATGCGTAGCTATATTTCGTCTGTAGTTACGTTCCGAGTTCAAATTCCGCCGAGGTCGACTTTGCCTTTCATCCTTTCGGGGTCGATAAATTAAGAACGCACTGGAGTCGATGTAATCGACTTAATCCGTTTGTCTGTCCTTCTTTGTCCTCTCTGCGTTTAGCCCCTTGTGGGTAGTAAACAAATAGATATACACAACTTTGCATGCAACGTTTTGGATTTATTAGGGAAGAGAACGTCTTCTGAAGGATATTTATATTTCTTGAAGAAGAACGTTGTGTCGCGAAGATAGATAGTACCGTCAATGTATCTCTGATTCGCAAGTAGAAGAAATTCTATGGCTACATAATATAATCAATAGTGTCCATTCCTATCCATTGTCGAACAGGTATTTTGTAGCTATTTCTTGCTATTGGATTGCTAAAACTACAATCCTCAAAACGCTTCGATATAGCAGTTATGAGGTTACAATTCTTATTCATTGTGGCATCGTTTTCAGATTTACAGGAACCATGCTTATGCATTAGCGTTTTATAATCTACAGAGGTTTTTCTCTAACGGCTCCTTGTTAGTATATATTTCTCCGGTAGATTTAAGGTCACTTCTAACATCGACAAGAGCTAAATATTTGTTGTGCGAGTTTATGTCTCTCTTGTGAGACATTATACATTCCTTACTATCAACCATTTTGTTAAGGAATATGTTTTTGTTGCTGATGTTTAGCAGAAGATACCGGAGTGACACCAGAAGCTGTGAGTTATCTGTCTTAAGCCTCCTCCTTCTTCATCCTTTCTCTCTTTTCTCATATATTTGTATTGCCTTCCTGATTGGTGCTTCATTGCTCATTTGTTTGTTTGCTTTTTTCTTCTCCATCCGCTCTTCCTTGGTAAGATTGTAACGATTGTAAATAACAGGTAATAATGGTTAGAAAAATTTCGCAGCGTCAATAATACCTTTTCGATGATTATCGCAAATGACAATATGCAACATAAGAATTATGGAGCTATATTCTTTCTTCGAAAGGGCGAATTCATCCCACTTGAATCCATGCTATTTATGTTATCTTCTCTTTTTCTTACACCTATTTTATTTCTTCCTATAAGGAAGGAATTCGGTTATAACAAAAAAACTGAGACCCATCGTTGGAAGTGAGACAATTCCGAGAAGTGTATGCCTAGAAAAACTTGGCATACATTCTGTTTCCTAAGTGAAGTGGTCATTTTCTTTACCTTAAACGGTTTCCCATTCCAGACAGCCGCCTTGACATTTAGTAACATAGCCAAGGGCGTCAACTGTTCTTGATTTAAATAAAAAGAAATTATTAGCATAGATGGGGGCTGAGATGCTGCAGGCTTCGAAGTAGTTTTTTTCTGTTTTTTTAAGTTTCATCTCAGAGCTGTGGCCTTGCTGGAGCCCCGCCGTTTTGCTGCACTGTTGTTATTGAGAGCCTCCTCTAATATGTAGCATTTGGTGAACAAGGGAGTTTGATGTCGCTACCCTCATTTGCACCTCTTGCTGTGAGGTAGGTTCATCTGGGACTCTCTACAGGAAGAGATCCAGTTTTGATTTGGAAACACCTACATCAATTTTGTGTAGGTTCCTCAGGCTCTTAGGGAGAATATTAAAAGGCTATGCTTCCCTGAAACCCAGGCTGTTGCAGTAACTGATCCAGAAGTGCTATGGCATTGCTGGGATCTTTGGCACTGTGCAGTGTCGACCTGTTCTGGCTTTGGTGTAGCTTTCAATCCCAAAATTTGGCACAATTGCTTCCAGGAACTTCCAGATGTATATTACAGCATGCCTCTCCCGCCTTCGCTCCAGCGAGTAGAGTCTTAGCTGTTTCAGCCTTTCCCAGTAGCGGAGCTGTTGCAATGAGACGATCTTCTTTCTGAAGTTTCGCATAAATATTCTCCTTCTCAATGAATTTGGAAGAGTCGTTCATATCTACAGATATTTCCTTCTTGTCCGAAATATCCTACCAAACCTGTTAAATTTCCAATGGGTGGAAGTAGTAGAAGCATTCATATATATATTCAAAGAATATTTTTCATATTGATATGTTTATATGTAAATGACAAGAGAGGTACCACAGAACATGTTTTTCTACAGAAAGCAATGTATTTTGTTTTAGCAACAACATACTGCAATAGGGATAGAAACTTGAGGACAATTTTCCAGCTGCTGAAAGTTAATTGTGTGAGCAAGGTTGTGTGCGAATGTTTAGGAAAAATAAATCAAGTTGTTAGTAGTTGTAAGATGTCATGATATCGGGTCTTGGCATTCAGTGACTGGGTTGTTATGTTGACGTGACGCTATGAATTGAAAAGACGGATGTTGGCGTGCGTATACCAACATGTTGTGTAGTTAATATTCTGGGCCTTTATGGAGAAGTTTTGGTGGCAACCCACACCAAAAGTATGGGGAGGTGCTTTAGAAGAGACCAACTCTGTAGTTAGTATCAGGAAGAGGTGTGTTTAAACGGAGGAACAGCTGTTGTTTATGTCGTTGACGAAACATAACTGTACTATGGTGTGGTATAATCCACGAAAAAGAAGCAAGGAGAATTGAACTGAGCAAAAACATGTGACGATATTGCGAACCAACGGCTTAATGTTTAGGTCTTTAATTTTTTTATTTCTTTCATATTAACTTCTTCCTGGCGCCATACTTATGTCTTAAATGACGTCGTCTTATAGTCTTTTCCTTTTACAGTTTTAATTGCGTTGACTTTATACGTCCGCCATTGTTTTTGATTTTTCGGATTCTACTTTGCTTCCAGGCATTTTATATGTGTATACATGCACGCATATGCGCTTACACACACACACACACACACACACACATGTATATTGTATGTATATACTGACATATAAATAAATACATCGACACATATATACATATGAGTATGTGTGTGCGTATATATGTATATATACATATATTCATATAATCGGCCGTACATATTCAATATTTGCACCTCTAGCATTGCTTCTAATTCATATTTGAATACGTGTGTAGGTATTTATGTATATATTTATGTACATATGTATACATATATGTATATATATATATATATATTCATGTGTGTAGATGTTTATGTGTGTGTATAAGTTTATGTATTCATACATACATGCATACATACATACATACATATACATATATATATATACATATATATATATATATAATATATATATATATGCGTATACATATGTGTACGAAGGTAAGCGAATGACAATGTATAACAGTCAGATACTTTGTGCAGTCATAAGTACAGTAACAGCAATACATACATACACAGAGAGAGAAAAAAAGATTTTAGAGAGCGAAGAAGGGAGATAAATGGGAGGGAGTTTAAGTGACGAGGTTAATTAAAAAAATCAGTCCACGTTCGAATAAAAAAAATACCATTATTTCTTTTTAATTATCTCGACACAATACAGCCATTGTGTTATTGTTTCCTTCTGTTATATTGCTAATCAACTCCATTGAAATAGAATAGAAAAAAGGAGAGAAGAAAAAAGAAACGATAATTGAACTTGCAACTGCCTACACTCTATATACGTATCTTGTGTAACTGTTAAATGTTAATTCCGAAATGGCAAACCCATTTGAAATTTATATTCAAAGTTTTACTTGTTTAGAGATTGTTTTTATCTGAGATCGTGCGCAGGTTTGACAATTATTACATCGTGGATGAGACAAAATCTCACTATACATAAAGCTGAAGTTGTCTGTGCATTGCAGGTTTGGTAGTCTTCAACTAACACTATCTCCTCCGAGACCCTGTGGCACAAGTTGACTAAAAAAATGGAGAGTATGATAGAAGGCTTGCTCTTCATTCCGTAGAAGAAAAAATTCAAAATGGACCAAAAATTATTTACACCAAAAAGATGTTTTTTTTTATGAAAATCCCTATTTTTTACGATTTTTGGACTGCTGTGTCACCATTTTTCGGTGTATTTCAACCAGAAAAATGTTCATTTAAAGAGAATAACAAGCTACATAATGTTTTTACTTGTAATTTTAGTTACTGATATTTGATAAGATGAGATTCATTATCGAAACCGGTAATATTTTCTTTATATAATTTTTAAAATCATTTTTATTAAACTCCTGAAATTGAAGTGTCTTAGATTTACTTCTGTGCTATTTCCACCTCCATCTTACATATATATATATGTGTGTGTGTGTGTACATACATACATACATACATACATATAGATTATATATATATATATATCTATAAGTGTATGCGTGCTTCTTCGTGTTTGTATATCAGTAGCAACATAAAGACTGATACGAACATGTTCACGAGGTAAAACTCCAAGAGTTTGAATGACCGATGAGATTTTTCAAATCTTCATTATCCGAATTTACGCTAACTACAAAAGCCAATTTACAACATCAATCGAACGACTGAAAAGCAAGCAGCCTGAAATTTCATTAATAAATCCGTGATATATGAGTTACGGTGTCGATTATCTTTCCATGTTCTGTGTCAAGTTCTCTATCATGTCACGAACTTTCTGACCAATATTTGAAACCACCAAATTGCAAAAGCTCTAAAATGCCAACTCGGTGGCTCAGTAAAGACTGATTGTTGCTGCTGTTGTTGTTGTTGGTGGTGGTGGTGATGGTGGTGTGGCGGTGGTGGTGTCGATGGTAGCAGGGTTCTTTTTGTTTATGAACTTTTCTAGCACTATTCGTCTTTAATTGCATAGCAATGAATAACAGAAATCTGTTTCCTTTAATGTTCTGCTGGAATGTCTGATAGTATGAACAAAGAGAGAATGTTTGATTTATACGCGACCTCGTTTCGCTCATGTGCACAAAGTGAACGTAAATGTGAACTAATTTCGAGAAGTCACTTTAGATTCAGTACAAATTGAAGTGTCTTAGATTTACTTCTATGCTATTTCCACCTCCATATATATATATACATACATATTATATATATATATAATAATATATAATATATATATAAAAATATATATATAATAAAAAAAATAAATATATATATATATATATATAATATATATTATTTATATATATATATATATTTATTTATATATATATATTTATTTATAATATATATATTATATTATTTATATATATATATATATTATTATTATATATATATTAGTTATATATATATATATATATATATATAATATATATATATGTGTGTATGTATATATATATATATGTATATATATATATATATATATATTATTTTATATATATATGTAATGTATATATATGTATGTATATATATATTATTATATATATATGTATGTTATGATATATAAATATGTATATATATATATTATACTAGACTGCAAACAAATAGATATAGATCTGCAAACAAATCTAAGTGTCGAATCCCTAGAAATAGAAATCTCTCATAAGGAAAATAAAGAATCAACAAAAGATCAACATGCTAAATACTGTCACCAGCAACACACACCAACCTGACTGCCATCTCGTCGCTAGGATTAAAAACATAAACTCCAAACAATCATGATGTCTATCATCAATAGTCAGCGAAGAGCTGGAGCCTGGGCCATTGAGAAGATCAAACTCAATCCCAAAGTGTTCTTTTCATTTGCAAAAAAACACAGAGTCACTGGTTCTACTGTTGGCCCTCTGATTGATGAAAATGGTACTCTTCAGACAATGCAAAACCATGGGAGAAATATTGCAGAAACAATATGCTCTTTTCAGCAATCCTGATATGACTGATCTGGGCTGTATCAGTGATGTTACTTCCCCAATACACTTTATCGGACATAACATTTGGCCTCTCGCTGATTCTTAGCAGCAATAAAGGAAATGAAGCATAATTCAGCAGTAGGTCCCGATAGGTTCCCTGCTTGTGTCTTGAAGATGTGTCAAAACCACTTGCACCCCCTCTAGCCAATCTGTGTCGGAACTCATTGGATGCTGGATATATACCAGAAGACCTTCTATCCCAGTCTGTTGTCCCAGTTTTCAAAAAGGAAACAAATCGCTTGCCGTGAATTACCGTCCAATCTCACTCACCTCTCATATCATCAAGGTATTTGAGAGGGTGCTGAGATCGCGTATGACTCACTCCTTGAGAGTCATAATATGCTGAACCCCAACCAGCATGGATTCCGTAATGGGAGAGATTGCCTGACGCAGCTACTGCATCATTTTGATGACATTTTGAGAGCCTTGGGAAAGGGTTCCAACACTGATGTCATCTACCTTGATTTCAGCAAGGCCTTTGACAGGTTGATCATAAGATCCTTCTGAAAAGCTTCCAATATTGGTGTCACTGGAAAGCTGCTACAATGGATCAAGTGCTTCCTCTCTAACAGAACCCAACATGTTAGTCGAAGCAGTCAAATCCAGCCCAGCCAAAGTCAGCAGTGGTGTCCCACAAGGCACTGTGTTGGGCCCACTTCTCTTCATCATCTACATAAATATATTACTGACACCATCAAACACAGCAACATCAGAACCTTCGCTGATGATTCCAAGCTCCAGAAGGTCATCAATGGCGTGGATGACCGAATAACCTTCAGTCAGACCTACTGGCTGTTGTCCAATGGGCGGAAAAGAATAACATTTTGCTAAATGAAGACAAATTCGAACTGATCCACTTTGGAAGGGAGGACGCTCTGAAACTCCCATACTCTCTTCCTTCTGGAGAATTTCTCATGGCATCCACAACATCAGATACCTGGGAGTAAACAGTGGACAACAATAACTGGGCTACACATATAAGCAGCAAAGTTGACATGGCCCGCAATGTGTTCCTGGATTCTCAGAAACCTTCCAGTCGAGAGATTCCCACGCTATTATCCTCTCTTCTCCACTTTTGCCCGACCCCACCTTGAATACTGCTGTCCACTGTGGTCTCCCTACACAAAACAAAATATTATGAGAATTGAAGCTCCCCAAAGGTCAATCACAAAAAATAGATGGCATGTCAGACCTTGACTACTGGGGTAGACTAGAGAAGCTGAAATTGTATTCACTCCAACGACGCCGTGAACGCTACATTAATCTGTATGATGTGGAAAATATTCCATCAGCACTGTCCGAATGATGTGGCATCACCTTCAAAATGCATCCAAGCTTGGACACGTGCCATCCGTCCACAACAAAAATCTAATCGCATCACATAACGACAATACGGCACAACTATTTCACCTCAATGGACCCGCTCTCTTCAACATTACACCAGGACACGTCAAAAAGAAACTGACCACACAAAATTCAAGAAGTCTTTGGACAAATTCCTTCAAACAGACCGACAAACCACCCACACCCGGATATGTCTCCGCAACAATAACTCTCTGCTCGAATGGGCCTTGGTGCCCAAATCCTGAACTGAAAGACTTCGCCAGGTGGTGCTATTAAGGTTAGACATGGCCTGGGCCAATACTGGCCAAAAACCTTCTAAGTTATTCTAAGTTAAGTTATATATATGTATATATATATATATATATATATATATATAATAGATCTCTGAATGAGGCATAAACAGTAGCTGCAACACATCGTTGCTGCGTGTATGAACAAAAAGAGAATGTTTGATTTATTACGCGACCTCGTTTCGCATCTGCACAAAATATGGAACGTGAATGTGAACTCAATTTCGAAAACTCACTTAAGTTTCAGAACAAATTCTATGTGGAATTGTAGTGACGTTCCACTCTAATGAAAAGAAACAGGTTATTTACTTCGCAAAATCCCGAAACAGGAAATAGGTTGGTTGAATCGTTTGAGGTTCGGACAAATGCATTATCATTGGTCTGGTCCTTTACCCTCGGAGTTCGAATCCTACCACGGTGAACATTTTCTTTAATCCATCAATAAAATTAAATACCACTCACGCTATTTTTTCGAAGTGATTCCTCTTCCTTAAATTTTTTTCTCTTTCAGCTTATCAATATCTCTTGATCCTTACCCGATTATTGGCCTTCAAGTGAAGATAAAACCTAGTCCAAATCCGTGGATAAAATAGATTAGTTGAGATACAAGCTACACAACCTCTTCCCATGAAAGTGAACTTGCTATAAAAACGAGCCAAAATAACTTATTGTCGCCGACAACGGCATGGCTGGAACGCGATTCAGAGTAGCAACGTTACGAACAAATATCTAAGAAATCTAATACCAAATAATTCCGAACTGAAATTCTTCGGAAAATCAATTTTATTTCAATGCTTTACCAGTTTTAAGGCGGAGAGCTTGCAGAATCGTTAGCACGCCGGGCGAAATGCGTAGCTGTATTTCGTCTGCCGTTACGTTCTGAGTTCAAATTCTGCCGAGGTCGACTTTGCCTTTATCCTTTCGGGGTCGATTAAATAAGTACCAGTTACGCACTGGAGACGATAAAATCGACATAATCCGTTTGTCTGTCCTCGTTTGTCCTCTCTGTGATTAGCCCCTTGTGGGTAGTAAAGAAATAGGTATTTCATCTGTCTTTATGTTCTGAGTTCAAATTCCGCCGAGGTCGACTTTACCTTTCATCCTTTCGGGGTCGATAAATTAAGTACCAGTTACGTACTGGAGTCGATGTAATCGACTGGCCCCTTCCCAAAAGAATTTCGGGCCTTGTTCCTTGAGTAGAAAATAATTTTGTACAAGTTTTATAGTTCTTTTGTTCCCAAGCGAAAATAATAAAAAAAATACAGAATAAACCTTCCTGAAAATATCTATAACGGTTTGATTGACAATACGATATGTGCATCGACGAGAAATCATCTATATAAACCCACGATCTGCTAGAAATTGCCGTTAATTCTGCTCTAAATTAGACGATACCATCTTAAAAAGTGAATGACATTAAATATATTTCGATGTGATAAATCTATATGTATGAGACCGACATAGATTTGATCAAATGCTTGCTCAATTATTATTCCGGACATGAGTTAAGTTGATTTACATTACAAATCATTGTGTAGCACTACGATAATTTTTTTATATCAACAAACGCATCTGGTGGCCTTAAATATGTGACCCATATAAGTGTATTTTTATTGTGTGGAAGTTTGCACTGATTCTATAGAAACTGCAAACTGTTGTGAAACCTAAAATGTGTTGACATATGTTTAGAAATCGAGAAACAACTGGAAAGTAGGAAAATACCTGTGAGTAAAGCTTTTAGAAACACGGGTAAATCTACCTCATACAGATAGGCCATCACTTACTTCAGAGAATCGAACCCTGTAGCACTGAAAAGTAGAATGAGCTTTTCGCTAAACTAAACGTCCCCTAGAAATAAATACCGTCGCTTCTAACGTCAAACAATAGCTTTTTAAAAGTTAAAAACATGGAAGCGTGGACTTATTCGACATATTTTTTGAAACTAAGAAAATCTGAACCGTAGGACAATAGTTGTGAAAACAGCGCTTAGAAATTTGGGTAAATATACCCCTAAAGTTGAAAAAAAAAAACGTGGCCAGCTGTTAGTACAAACTTTGGAACTCTCTATTTTGTTTTCCTAACTATTACAATTTTATAAAGTTAAAAGGTATAGGGTGAATTTATTGTGTGGTATGTGTCAAACGAAGGCAGTTGCTCCTGAAAGGAAGATGACGAAGGAATATGCTGATGCGCATGAACAGTCATAAATAAATACAGTTCATTTCCGGTATTAATAGCTAATACATACATATATACATGCATACATTTATATGTACACACACACGCACACACACACAAATATACACATATACATATGTGCGTACGCATATCTGTATGAATAAGTATACGTATTTAATTATATACATATATACATACACATTTTCACAGAACCTCCCACAACGAGACATTAATGTGTGTGTGTGTGCGTGTATGCGAGCGTGTATGTACGTGTGTGTGTGTTTGTGTAGGTGCGTGTATGTGTGTATGTGTGTATGTATTTGTGTACGTATGTATATGTGTATGTGTGTGTACGTGTATGTGTGTGTACGTGTATGTGTGTATGTATGTGTGTATGTGTGTATGTGTGTATGTGTGTATGTGTGTGTGTATGTATGTGTGTGTGTATGCGTTTGCGTATTTGTATGTGTGTGTGTGTACTGTAGCTTTGAAAGGATATTATTATTTAAAGTATACGAAACAAAAACAAATATTTACAGAAGGGCCACTGATCTGATCCCTAAATTCTTAAAATAGTGTCAAATTTGCTACAAACTACTAAAGAAAAATTCATAATAAATACTAACCACACACGCATAGACACACACGCACACGTGTGTATATATGCTTGTGTGTGTGTGTGTGTATATATATCAACCTGGAATAAAAGCTTTCTTCCCCTGTTCGATCCGATCTCTTTGAGGTTACTTTTTCAGTATTTACGGTAAGAGAAGCATTGATTTTTTCCAATGTTTCCTTTTCTTTCATTGCAGATTACTTTTATCGATTTTAAAATGAGTTTAGATCAGACCTATATATATATATACTGCATGATGTATGAATTCAAAAGGGACTATTCAACAATGAAAGCGTCAAGAAATATTTACTTTATTATGGAATTGAAACTTTAAGGGTTCGGACATACCAACGATGGTTTGCTTTCCTCCGCTCAGGAAATTTTTCTCTCACTCGCCATTTCCTATCTGGACGACCATATTCTATCAATATTGATCTTCTGAAAATCGTAGTTGGGAAGAATCCAAAGCAAATTGCACGGAATTAACAAAACAGTTCAATTAAAGCTACACTTCATGAACAAGAAAAGGAAAATTGTCTAAATCCAGTCGATGGAAGAGAGTCAGCCATTAAGAGCCTGTTTCTCAGCTGAATCAAAGTCACGCCTTGCTCATCATTGAAGAGACAACTTCCTAACAAATCTTTCCTGGGTAGAATCATAACTGCTGTAAAGAGGATTCTTCCATAATCACACCCAACGAAATCTACAATGGCTAGCTCCCAATAAAAATGGAGATTCAGTTAGCAAGCCAAGGCTTTGCCCTTAATTGTAAAGCTGTGTGTTTTGTGAAATATGAAAGATATCGTTTATCATGAATCATTAAACCTGTTTCTTTACTACCCACAAGGGGCTAAACACAGAGAGGACAAAAAAGAACAGACAAACGGATTAAGTCGATCACATCGACCCCAGTGCGTAACTGGTACTTAATTCATCGACCCGGAAAGGATGAAAGGCAAAGTCGCCCTCGGCGGAATTTGAACACAGAACGTAACGGCAGACGAAATACGGCTACGCATTTCGCCCGGCGTGCTAACGTTTCTGCCAGCTCGCCAACGAAAAAGAAACGGTTAACTAGAAAGAGTATTGCTATCAATAGGAGACATTGTAGAAAAATAGCCCATCATTTCTTAAACGTTAAGAGGTGTGGTTCTTAGACGATGATGCAAAACCACACATCGCTTGAATCACTCAGGAAAATAGTATGACTCTAAATGAGGAAATTTTGCCTCAACCTTCTTAATTCCCCGTTGATTATCATCTTTTTCCTTTCATTGCAACATTATTTAAATGGAAAGCAATTCAATAATTATGATGGCAAGTGAAACGTCTGTTCAGAAGTACCAACATCCCAGAAATGTAAAATGAATGGGAATACAACCTGTTGGTGATTGACAATTTGTGGTCCCACCCACTTTTCATTTATAGTAATAACAGAGAACCCATTTGCCTGCTGTATTCGAGCGTTAAACTAAAACATCTGTTTGTTATTTACACATCCATCTTCGTCTTTTGCTTTTTGTATATATATATATATATGTATTATGTATGCGTGTATATATATATGTATGTATGTATGTATAGACAGATAGATAGATATGGAAACATATGTTTGCCTTTGATTTCCTTTATTAAATTATTAGTGAATGTTGTATTAAATATTTCTCCCATTTTTGCAAGAGAATGAAAAGAGGAAGAAGCATTATTTGTATTATTATTATTATTATTATTATTATTATTATTATTATTATTAATTATGTTTCAGCCCGAAGGCTGCGGCCATGCTGGGGCACCACCGCTGAATGAGGTACATTAGTATGTGAAACCACTAGCAGAATCGTGATCACGCGGGAGAAAATGCTTAATGGTATTTCGCCCGTCCTTTCTTTCTCAGTTCATATTCCGCCGATATCAACATTGCCTTTAATCCCTTCGGGATTGATAAAATTTGTACTAGCGGTCAGTGTAATCGACTTTACCCCTTCTCAAAAACCTGCTGGCAAAATTATTGTGTCTAACATACGCTGGAGCTCTAAAATTCATGTGAATAGATTCTTGGATTACACCGGCCTCAGTATTCGATTGTTATGTGTTTTTCTTGTATCCAGATGGTTGAAAGACAAAGTCTTCCTTTGAACCCAGATTTCAGAAGATTCGAATACAGAATATATATATATATATATATATATATAATTAGGGCTTAGTAAAATAAATTACTTTGCCACATACGGAACTTAGTAGAAATAGCAGCCAAAAAAATTTTCTTAGCATTTCTACTACGTAAAGAAAATTTCTCTCAGATAATGTTTACTCCAGACAGCTCACGAAGGTTGGGGTAAATACAGAAAAATATCACAAGTACATAGATCATTTGAGTACGTCAACGTTTCAAGATTAGCAAATTTATTTGGCTAATCTTGAAACGTTGACGTACTCAATGATCTATGTACTTGTGATATTTTTCTGTATTTACCCCCAAACCTTCGTGAGCTGTCTGGAGTAAACATTATCTGAGAGAAATTTTCTTTAAGTAGTAGAATTGCTAAGAAAATTTTTTTGGCTGCTATTTCTACTAAGTTCAGTATGTGGCAAAGTAATTTATTTTACTAAGCCCTAATTATATAATGTAATATTTTGAATTCGCCTTAAATGGTCCTTTTACATACTGAACACTTGGTGAAATTGATTAATTAATTAATTTTACCCTCAATTGTTGGTATATATATATATATATATATACATATATATATAGTCCCCCCCCCCATAAAATCTGCCTAAATGTATAAATGCCAAAACTATTCTTGACGCCAAGCTTCCTGATGATTTCATTTGAATGAAACAGTTCTAGTCCTGTAGAAGCTCCTTCTATAAAATAAATAAATAAATAAATATATATATCAAAATACAGGACCAGATACTGCAACAGTTTGGGTTTCAGAAGACCACAGCTCTTCAATGTCCTTCCTAAATGCCTGAGAGACTTGCATGGTGGTGGATGTGGGTTTCTTTAAAACTAAACTGGATCTCTTCTTGTCGGGGGTTCCAGATGAGCCTACCTCTCGGCAGGAAACACAGATGCGGGCAGCGGCATCAAACTCCTTTGTTGATCAAGTTTCACATATCAGAGGTGGTTTCACATACTAATGTACCTCATTCAACGGTGGTGCCCCAGCATGGCCGCAGCCTTCGGGCTGAAACATTTTTAAGGAATTTAAGGAATATAGAAAAGGAATCAATACGGTAACTCATTTAACTCGTTACTTAAACAATTTTGCCAGTCCACTCCCCTTTATCTATATTTAATGATGATACTACCGCCAGCAAAGATCGCTCGAGGGATGCAGGAGTGTTATATAGCAAAGATACCAAGCTAGAGCTATGGTTTGGATTCCTTTTAGAAAACACAAATATCTATGATGCAGTCTACTGTAGAAAACTAGAAAATAATCAAGATATTGAGCTGAGAAAAATATATTTTCTTGTTTTCCTGTTTTCATTTCACGTCGTGTTTTTTTTTTTGTTCTTTTCAATTTCTGTTTGTTTTTGGTACTTTCAAATTCCAACTAATACATACTTAAAAATAGTAAATGAGATTATTGGAAACATGGAAACATTGCATATGTAACTAATTAGCCGTAATTACAGTCGTACGTTGAAAACAATATCCATACATATTGACATATGTATATTAGTGAAATACAGAAAACCAAGGAATTGTTCCGGAATTCAAATTTGTTAGTTAAACCAACAGCGAATAGAAAATAAACAGACTACCAACTGCTATTTATTTTCGACCAACTTACCTCTACATTCAGCCGTAATATACAGCAAAAACACTTTGGATTAAATTCTAATTGTATTTGCTCCGGCATTCTCTGGTTATCAAAATTCCTTTCATTGTTTGCCGTGAATTTTAAATAGCTTTCACCAACGGCTGTTTCCCACTATCTCTTTCTCTATATATCTCCTCATCTCTTTCTCTCTATCTCCTCATCTCTTTCTCTCTCTATCTCCTCATCTCTTTCTTCTCCCTCTCCATTTGTTTTTCTCTCTTTCTTTATCTTTCTATCTCTTTATTTTCCGCTCTATTTCGTTATCTTTCTATCTCTTTATCTCTCTATTTCTTTATCTCTCTCTCTCTCTCTTTCATTTTCTTTCTATCTTTTTAACTCTATCGTTCTTTCCCTCTCTTTCTATCTCTGTCTCTCTATCGCTTTCTTTTCCTCCTTAACTCTTCATCTAACTCTTACTTCCTCTCCCTCTCTCTTTCTCTCTGTATCTCTTAATCTTCCTCTCTACATCATTCTTTCTCTCTCTCTAATATTAATCATCAAACCAACTAATGAACAGCGCTGTTTTATTTCTGTTTATTTTTAGCATCACATTGCTTCGTAATATTTTTAAAGTTTAACTTCCTCTTACAATGACTGTTGGCTTTTAATTTCCCAAGGAATGGTAAAAGTAAAGAGTTGTTTCATGGCAGAATTAACTCATACCAATACACATCTTACTTAAAACAAAACAAAACAAAACTTCACTTTTAACCAAAAGCAACTACCATTAGACAATGCCATCCTGCGTCATAGATTTCAGGCATACGAAAGGCTGAGGGACACAAACTAGCATTCTGGTTTCACTTTGGTCCCCCCCATTTAAAACTACTCCGTTTACGTTCGCGACACTAATAATTAATTTAAAAAAACAATTACTTTATCGTTACACAATCTCATTTCCCTATTTACATCTAAAGTCTGCATGAAAAATCGATATTACGAATTAGATGTGTAGAGAGATGGTCTTCCGGTGAACTGGTGCTGTGACGTACTACCAAATTTCCGTTACTTACGCTGTTACCACCCGCGATGAAAGACATGACGTCACAATTTAGCATTTCAGATGCCTTTTTTGCCTCAAGATGAAATCGATATAAATAATTAACTAACCCGAAGAGCAAACTAATAGTCATATATTGGTAAATCGGGTACTAGTTTATATGTGTGTGTATATATATATCTGTATGTCTGTGTGTGTAAGAAGAGTGTATGTGTACATGTGTGTGTTTGTGTGTTTCTGTATACAAATACACTCGCAAACACACTCGTGTGTGAATGCATGATTGCGTGTGTGTGTGCGTTTGTGTGTAATATGCACAATGGGTACATATTGTGTACTAGGTACGATAAATTATAAAGACACCGCAAGCCACTGTGAGACATTGAACTCATCTTACTATGTGTATATTTATGTATGAATGTATATTTGTTTGTATGTATGTATGTATTACGAGATATTCCGCCATTATATGTGTACAGATACACACACAGACACACACGCACATATATGTATGTATATATATATAGAAATTCGGGGTGAGTACTTGATAATTATAAGCACCTGTGTATACCGTTTGGTGGTGTAGGTGGTGGAGTAAATTGATCAAAATAAAAACATGATGCCAAGGATTCAGCGGTACATATGTTTCGGGCCTTTATTAGACAGATTTATAACAATGCATAATGTATGTCTGTGGCCTTCTTCAGCCGCGCACAACAGCTTCCACAAGGACATGTGTTACATCAAAAATTCTTGGTTGGAGATGCAAATCCTCTCATTCGCGTACGACATAATGCGGCAACAGCATAGAATTGAAGCGTCCATCTCTTTCTTCTCTCAATGTAGAATGAGGAAATTTGGATGTTGAAGTAATGTAAATAAATAAATACATATATAGACGTGAAGATGGAGGGGCGAGAATTCAGGACGAGGGATAAAAAATGTATAAAAAGTGTAAGTATAGAAAAATATAAAATGTAGAGTATAAAGATATAAAGGGATATAAGGAAATGTAAAGGGGATAAAGAATATAAAGAAATATAAGAAATATAATGAATGTAAAGGCATAAGGTTATAAAGTAAAAATAGAAATAGAAATAAAAGTAAAAAGTAAAAAAATAAAAATAGGAATAAACATGATAAAATGTAAAAAAATATAAAGATAAGGGATGTATAGAGGTTACGGACCAACATGGTGGTCAGGAGATTGATAAAATTTAGTTGTAGAAGTTTTGGGTGTCAATAAATCAACAGGGTCGTCTGGGGACCTAGTGTGTTGTAAATCAGAGCTTTTGAGCGTTTAATCTAGTTCTTTGAATTAATTGGTCATCTTGTACATACATACATACCATCATGGATACATACACCCATATACACGCGCACATATACGCGCGCATACACGGCTCCAAGCCTATAAGCATACACACGCACTCACGTGTAAACATGTACATAAACACACATACACCCACACGCACGCGCGTATATATACATACATACAACAGAATATCCGCATATATACACGGACATTATACGTGTACACACCCATATATACATACATGCGTCCATCCTTACATACACATACACATATGCCCACGCTTCCAGGTTTAGATATAAGATATTAAAGGATGTATATAAGAACGTATGTAAAGAATCACGCACTCACGTCTACACGTGCACGCACACACGGCTGTGTGTCCATATGTGCGTGCACATATACACTTACACACACACACAGAGACATACGCGCATATGGGTATAGCTATAAGATATTAAAAGATGTATACAAATAGGTGTAAACATATGAATATAAGAAAACATGTAAAAAAATGTAAAGAAATACGGGGTATGCACATCCAGACGTAGATATTTACTCGTACATATGTACACATATGTACACACGCGCGTGCGTGTGGGTGTATGTGTGTTTATGTACATGTTTACACGTGAGTGCGTGTGTATGCTTATAGGCTTGGAGCCGTGTATGCGCGCGTATATGTGCGCGTGTATATGGGTGTATGTATCCATGATGGTATGTATGTATGTACAAGATGACCAATTAATTCAAAGAACTAGATTAAACGCTCAAAAGCTCTGATTTACAACACACTAGGTCCCCAGACGACCCTGTTGATTTATTGACACCCAAAACTTCTACAACTAAATTTTATCAATCTCCTGACCACCATGTTTGGTCCGTAACCTCTATACATCCCTTATCTTTATATTTTTTTACATTTTTATCATGTTTATTCCTATTTTTATTTTTTTACTTTTTACTTTTATTTCTATTTCTATTTTTACTTTATAACCTTATGCCTTTACATTCATTTATATTTCTTTATATTTCTTTATATTCTTTATATCCGCTTTACATCTCCTTATATCCCTTTATATCTTTATACTCTACATTTTTATATTTTTCTATACTTACACTTTTTATACATTTTTTATCCCTCGTCCTGAATTCTCGCCCCTCCATCTTCACGTCTATATATGTATTTATTTATTTACATTACTTCAACATCCAATTTCCTCATTCTACATTGAGAGAAGAAAGAGATGGACGCTTCAATTCTATGCTGTTGCCGCATTATGTCGTACGCGAATGAGAGGATTTGCATCCCCAACCAAGAATTTTTGATGTAACACATGTCCTTGTGGAAGCTGTGTGCGCGGCTGAAGAAGGCCACAGACATACATTATGCATTGTTATAAATCTGTCTAATAAAGGCCCGAAACATATGTACCGCTGAATCCTTGGCATCATGTTTTTATTTTGATCAATTTATATATATATATATATATATATATAATATATATATATATATATATATTATATATATATATTATAATATATATATATATATATATATATATAATATATATATATATATATATATATTATATATATATAAGGCGGCGAGCTGGTAGAATCGTTAGAACGTCGGGCGAAATGCGTAGCCGTATTTCGTCTACCGCTACGTCCTGGGTTCAAATTCCGCCGAGGTCGGCTTAGCCTTTCATCCTCTCGGGGTCGATAAATTAAGTACCAGTTGCGCATTGGGGTCGATGTAATCGACTTAATCCGTTTGTCTGTCCTTGTTTGTCCCCTCTGTGTTTAGCCCCTTGTGGGTAGTAAAGAAATATATATATATATATAGTTAATCCAAACATGAAAACACAAAGAGAAAACACAACAACGCGAGGACGTGGAACAAATATAGTATTATTGGATGCTCAGGAAGGAAGGGAAGAAGGAGGGTTTAACGTTTCGAGCGGAGCTCTTCGTCAGAAACATAGGAAAGGGAAAGATCCAGAGAAGGGAAGACGGAGGAAAAAAATCGCCAACGGTACACACGGTCACACACAGGCACACACACACACAAATACACATACACACACACACACACACACACACACACACACACATATATATATATATATATGCCAACAGAGAACCCGGCGTTGCACGGGATTAAAATGGCACAGTCATTTATTGTTTTACTTGTTTCGGTCATATGACTGCCGTCTTGTTCTTTGTAAGCCTAGTACTTGTTCTATAGGAGTGTTTTGCCAAACAGCTAAGTTACGGGGACGACAACAACGCAACATCGGTTGCCAAGTGATGGAAGGGGTACAAAGACGCACACACACATACATATATCTGCACATACATATATATATACATACATATATACACATATATAAATATATATATATATGTACATATGCATTATACATACATACATACATACATACATACATACATACATACATATATATATATACCGGAGTAAACACATAAATGTGAAACAAGGTGGAAAAAAAGAGTACTCAAATACCAGTGGTAGAGTAATATGCTTTATTTAAAGCAGCAGAAAATTCAACAAAACCTGTTACTCTGAGTTTCACGTTGCCGTTCGTCGGACTGTTTTTGCTAGAATATTTTTAGATCACTTTAAATACTAATCTTTGACTCTGCAACATTGTATATAAATTCTCTACTGACAATGGCCAAGTTTAAAAATCTGCTGGATCTCACTTATAAGGGAATCTTACATTGCTTATAAGCTCTATATTTGGAAGGACCCATTTAAACCTCTGTTGAACTTTTGGACTTTACTCATAGGATATTGGAATATTACATATATACCATTATGTCTAAAAAAAATGGAGTTACAACTTCAATATCCATACATATCTTGCATCTATTTTCTTTCCTCCACCTCACTCTCTATTTTGTATCACATCGAAACTAACTATGACTTAACCATCCTCTCACACCGTCTCCGATGAAGGGATATAATTAATAGATATCCTAGAAACAGATGTAAGACCTATCTATAAATGCTCTAATATCCACACAGCCTTGGTTTTCTAATCTTATTACGTAAAAAATTCTGATATATATATGTATATGTATGTTTATACGTATATATGTATATATGCATATACGTATATACGTATATAAATAAATAATATATATATGTACGTATACATACATACATACATACATACATACATACATACACACAATACCACACACACATATATATATATATATATAATATCATATATATATATATATATAGTATATATATATAACATTGAGATATCATATAGAAGATATGCTATCAAACATTGGCTTCGATAAAACTAGTTTGAAATGTTCTGAAGTTTAAATTAAATACACCGTAGTATTGTGTATAGTCGAATTCAGTGGCTGACATTTGAAATTTCGAAATTTATATAGTTTTGAACGTCAGGTAATGAAAAACACCTGTAATTTCATCCTATCCAAGATTTTAATCAAGATTATCTACTCATGCAGCAGGTTAACCTAGCTACATTAAACATGATGGGAAATCTTTCGTTTTGTTAAACATCTATTTTCCATGTGATATTATTCACTCTATACGTAAGTTTTCCTTGTTCTATCTCTCCTCTCTTATATTCCGTTTTAATTATTTTTTTCTACTTTCTTCCAGCCATTCATTCCCTCATTTTAATTAAAAAAATATGGCTTCCATTGGTTAGATTTGATTCAATAATGGGAGTGCCTGTTACTTATTTACTTATTTGCTATGATAAAATTCACTCACGCATCTAGCATCTAGAAACTTGTTAATCTTCGCTATATCGATCTCGAAAACATTCGTTACCTCCTCTCCTTTATCTTATATTCTAATTCGTCTTTTCATCAACCGTCTCTATCATTCTTCCATATTGTTTTGCTCCTTCTCTGTCAATTTGCTTTAACTTTCTCTTCAACAATAACAACCCGGATAAGTCGAACATTAACGATCAAATCAAATACAGTAGGCTGTACAACATCCACCCGCCCTCAGCATATTCTTTCAAAAAAGAAAAAAATACCCCCATCTCTTTCCACACATCCTTCTGCCTTTATTCCAATCACTGCGATTGCCACCCTTCCGTTTATCCTGTACATTATGCTTTCGTGTGCTTACACGACATCCCTGCTTGTTGTTGTTATACAGAGATCTAGATCGATCGTCTTATAGATGAAAAGACTTTGAGATGTTAACGCTGAGACAAAAATAGTATTAGCGTAACTTCTTTCCATTCCTTTGTCGGCTAAGCTCTCTATCTTGTCTCTTATATTTTCGC
Organism: Octopus sinensis; assembly: GCF_006345805.1. Classification (NCBI taxonomy): domain Eukaryota; kingdom Metazoa; phylum Mollusca; class Cephalopoda; order Octopoda; family Octopodidae; genus Octopus; species Octopus sinensis. The sequence continues at coordinate 408,794 of NC_043007.1, read as the reverse complement.
CTAACACAGGCAAAGCTATGTTATGCAAAGTATTTTGTTTCTTTCCGCGGCTGCTTTTTTTTTTTTTTGCTCTTCATTGTTAATTGATAAATGCGCGAAGGCACGCACATAAGACATTCATAGACATATAAAAGAATTAAGATAATGTACAGCGAAATATAGACGGGATATGTAAATGCACAGAGATTCAGAAGCGGATAGATATATACGTGCGTCTGTGTTGTGGCATATATATATATATATATATATATATATATATTATATATTATTATATATATATATTATATATATATATATTATTATATTAATATTATATATTATTATATAATATATTATAATATCATTATTATATATATATATATATTATATATATATTATATATATTATTATATATATATATTATATATATATTATAATATTCTATTATTATATATATATGTTATTTATAAGAATTATATATATAGTATTATACATTATAGATTATAATAGATGTTTAAATTATATATATATATTATATTATATATATAATATTATATCTTATATAATCTTTATGATTATCGTATCTCCGCTGAAGAGAAAAAAGTTCGGTAAGATAGAATTATTAATATGTACTATTTATCTTATGCTTTCTAAAAACGATTCGAAACGTAGTCCGTAGATAACTTTAAAATGTATGATAGATTGCCTCAATCATTCTCTCTTACTGTTGTGTCTGCTTCCAATTGCTGTTTTTACTGAGATCTCCCTATTTAGTAGAAGAAATAGCTATACTCTTTGACTGCTTATTTCTAAATTCGGTATAGTGGTAAGGCAATTCGTTGCTAACCCTTTATTGCTTAGTATTACTATTATATATATATATATGTATATATAGATATGTGCATTATATAATCTATATATATCTATATATGTGCATGTGTGGGGGTGCGTCTGTGTGTGTGTATATATAGAGAGACTTAGGAAAGTAACGCATATAATATTGTACGGATTTTATATCTGTAAGTTAGCAGCCGAGATTCAGACACTTTGAATTTAAGTGACATTATTTAGACGCTACAAAAAATGAGGGAAGACAGCTGCTTCATATTGGTCAAGGCAAAACACGTGACGTAAACTCTGGAGATGAAACAAATGCCAGATTACTATGATGTAAGGGTGGCGACCCATTAGAAAAATTTCATCATCAACAAGGAGCAACCACTGCTTTCAAGGATCATTATTATTAGTATCTTTTTGGTCAACGGACATGGGAAATTCCGTTTTTACTAAAAACAGAGATCAAGATTCCGAAACCCTTTATTAAAGTGGAACATTTTCTATAATGACCCCAACACCCACCTTATACCTATTTCTTTATTACCCACAAGAGGCTAAACACAGAAGGGACAAACAAGGACAGACAAACGGATTAAATCGATTATATCGACTCCAGTGCGTAACTGGTACTTATTTAATTGACCCCGAAAGGCTGAAACACAAAGCCGATCTCGCCGGAATTTGAACTCAGAACGTAGCGACAGACGAAATACTATTGTGCATTTCGCTCGGCGTGCTAACGTTTCTGCCAGCTCGCCGCCTTTTATATACCACCATATACCAGAGGATGGCATAACAGTAGACTTTGCTCGAGAGGTTACTGACAATAAATAAGAAAGCGTTATCTGTCAACAGAAGGACTGGAGAATGGGTTGTCACAGGCAATTCAGGAAAATCGGCGACAACTATTTACGAGAGAAAGCTCCCCATGTTGATGATTACGATCCAATGGTAAATTGCTTTCTTTGCAGCGTAACAATCTGCCAAATTTAGATTAGTTTGCAGCAGTCCCGACTACGTCAGTTACCTTGACTGCATTACTAATGTTCAGCGAATATAAACACGCTTGCTCCTATTCACAGAAATGCCTCACTCGTCGATCGCACATTCATTTTTCAGGCGTCTAAAACAGTGATGTAAGGCGTTACAGAGCGACTTTTGCCTTCGGCATGGACGTATGTGGTTGAAGTATACTTCAACCGCATACGTCCATGCGGGAGAAGGGGGAAAAATGGAAGGTGCCAATGTTAAAATCTAAAATCATATGTGGATATGTACGTGTGTATGTATGTGCATGGCTCTATGCATGAAAAGAAATTCAAACACTGTGCTAAATCATCAGACTGTGGCGCTGAGAAGTGCTGTGGGTGAGAGTTCTAATGTTTTGAATAATAGTGCAATCCACTAGTATTCAGTCATATATTTTCTGTCATGTGGACAAGATGGGAGACACTCGCTTTTACGGTATTACGGTATACTTAGGTATCCGGTTTTAAAGAATTCTTTAGTGCAGTGCATATCATTTCTATAGATATAATGGGGACAGGCTATGTCAGGCAGAAAAAAGAATTATACAAAAGAACTCGCTTCACATAGATTCATTTCCAAACTATAAAAGCGAAAGTTTTCCTTCATTTTCAGAAGGACAGTTTTGTTAAACAAAACTGACCGACGAAGGGGAACGGGAAACTGAGTAACAGCTTTGTTATATTTCTGCTGCTTTTGAATAAAGCATATTTCTCTACCTCTGGCATTTCCAGCTTCTTCACATTTTTGTGCTTACTCCGTTATATATATATATATATATATATATATATTATATATACACATATATATATATATACACATATATATAAACAAACATATATGCATAAACCCACGTTCAGTGCGGGTAACCTGTACCCGAAACGCGCTACAGCCTTCCAGTCTTAGTGTATCTTATTTGAATCCATACACATAGTTATAAAATTGCAGATTCATCACTAGTCTTTGAAAAACATTAAATTTTTATAATTTTCCCAAATACTTTACGAAAACTGCGCTCGAAAATCGATACAAATAAAAAAGTAAATCAATGAATTGGACGCAGTTGTATGCTTTTCACTTTTATTGACTTGCATCAGCATATACAAAAAAGAATTACTATTACTATTATTAATATTATTATTATTATTATTATTATTATTATTATTATTATTATTATTATTATTATTATTATTATTATTATTATTGTTATTATTATTGTTATTATTATTATAATTATAATTACTACTACTACTACTACTACTACTACTACTACTACTACTACTACTACTATTAATATTATTATTATCATTGTTATTATTATTGTTCTTATTATTATTATTATTATTATTATTATTAATATCATTATTATTATTGTTATTATTTTTGTTGTTATTATTATTATTATTATTATTATTATTATTATTATTATTTAATTTATAAAAAGAATATCTGTTTCGATTTTTTTTTGTTTCTTCTGTTTATGAACAATCCTGTTACAACTAAGTGCATATGAACTTGTCCCATGATGTGCATCTTTCTCTCTGCTCTTGAATCTGCATTAATTAACATTTGCTTTTCATCTTTAACTGATAATTCTTTAATTTGCCTCTCAAATGCATCTGTTTTGTCTTGGCCATTATTAACCGTCGAGCTAGGCTGCAATTAGAAAAGGTTCATTAGCGGCACACTTATAATTCCCTAGTCATCTGAATATAAGGCTAAAATTAAAACGTAAGGGTTAACTACAGCGCATTGTAATTAATATCTCGTAAAATATAACTTAAGAATCCAATTTCTCATGCTTATTATTTATTCGAATCTTGTGGACGAATACTCAGCAAGAAAAGATACCATGTAGTTATACTCGAAGCCGCAGGAAGAAGGACCCTCTTCTCTCTCTTTTCCCTCTCTCTCCTTGTCTCTCTCTCTCTCTCTCTCTCTCTCCTTCTCTCATATAGAAACAATTTCTCGACTTCTCTCTCTCTGTCTATATATATATATATATATATATATATTATATATATATATATATATATATATTTATATTCTCCTTGTTTCTCTCCTTGTTTTTTCTGTGTCCCTTTCTGTAGAAGAACGTAGGCTCGAAACGTAAAAGACTTTTTCTATTCTTGAGCGTTATACTAATACATTTGTTTGTTTTGTACACCACCTGCCTTTTGTTTTTTTCGTAAACTCTCCCTCCGTACTCAGCTGAATTATAACAATAGACCAAAAGGGAGATCAATATAAATCAGTTGAGGAATCTTCATAATGGTTATATATATATAGGAGTGGCTGTGTGGTAAGTAGCTTGTTTACCAACCACATGGTTCCGGGTTCAGTCCCACTGTGTGGCACCTTGGGCAAGTGTCTTCTACTATAGCCTCGGGCCGACCAAAGCCTTGTGAGTGGATTTGGTAGACGGAAACTGAAAGAAGCCTGTCGTATATGTGTATATATGCGTGTGTGTTTGTGTGTCTGTGTTTGTCCCCCTAGCATTGCTTGACAACCGATGCTGGTGTGTTTATGTCCCCGTTACTTAGCGGTTCGGCAAAAGAGATCGATAGAATAAGTACTGGGCTTACAAAAGAATAAGTCTCAGGGTCGAGTTGCTCGATTAAAGGCGGTACCAATATTTACTACACAAGATGGACAGGCAGTTCCTTGGCATCTCACTCGTACTATGATAACCAGTCTGCATATTTTACTGAAATCCTTTTATCTCCTACTCTAAAGCCACCGTTTATTCTTTCTGTCACTCTACATTCTGTTCGGAATTCCAATACAACGATATAATTAAATATACTTTTCTATTCTAACAAACACATACGTCTTAGCAATCGCTTATAGATATTCTCAGCTAATGTACAAACTTTAACACCTGCTCTTTACTCCTATGCTACACCTGTACCCATATTTCATCACATTCATACATTTTATTGAAATTAAATTTTAAATATTAATTCTATATTGTTATAATAAATACATTCACCAAAAGCATATATCATAAACTTACTCACAATTCTCCTTATGTATCTTCGTTAGCCACTACAAACATTTTTTTCTCACCTTGCTTCTCTCTTTGTTTTTTCTGTGTCCCTTTCTGTGGAAGAACGTAGGCTCGAAACGTAAAAGACTTTTTCTATTCCTGAGCGTTATACTAATACATTTGTTTGTTTTATACACGACTTGTCTTCGTCTTTTGTGTTTTTCGTAAACTCTCCCTTCGTACTCAGCTGAATTATAACAATATATTTACGTTACATTTCGACCTTCATACCCGATCACTTCCTCTACTTAACCATTTCTTTCCCACACAGGTTGTATTGTTCCCTATACCAAACAACTAGTGGCTACCAAACAAACGTTAACCTAAATCACTGAGCCTATCCTTCACATAAAGTTCCTCTCGTTGGCAAGGCTAGATAAATGCTACTAATTTACTTACTCCATATGCAGTTTTTTTTTATTCTTCACATGGTCCTCTTCATACCATCCCACCTCTTACAATATACCACTTCATTCTAAAAACCGCCGCTTCCTATGTACCTATTTCTTTACTACCCACAAGGGGCTAAACACAGAACGGACAAACAAGGACAGACAAACGGATTAAGTCGATTACATCGATCCCAGTGCGTAACTGGTACTTAATTTGTCGACCCCGAAAGGATGAAAGGCAAAGTCGACCTCGGCGGAATTTGAACTCAGAACATAGCGGCAGACGAAATACCTATTTCTTTACTACCCACAAGGGGCTAAACACAGAACGGACAAACAAGGACAGACAAACGGATTAAGTCGATTACATCGATCCCAGTGCGTAACTGGTACTTAATTTGTCAACCCCGAAAGGATGAACGGCAAAGTCGACCTTGGTGGAATTTGAACTCAGAACTTAGCGACAGGCGAAATACCGCTATGCATTTCGCCCGGCGTGCTAACAAGCGGAAGACTCTGGTATAAACTGAAGGAAAACATCAATAGAGAAATCAGAGAAATGGGATCTGAAACTCTTGAGGGTGTCATGGTGCAAGTTTTGGAAAGAGCACGGGTCTGCAAAGTCCAAAATGGCTGCCATTTAAGCGATGTCATTTTTCATATGTGATGTGGTGGTATTTTAAAATTTGAGTTGGGCATATTAATTTCCATTATGTCCTTTATATTGATTCAAAATATCATGCGTTTTTTTTTGTGTAAAGTTTAGGCAGTTATTAAAAATTGAAACCCATCAGTGACTTTTGGGACACCCTGTATTAATGGAAAAAAATTACGAGAAAGTGTAAAAATGTTGCTTTTAACTACACAAAGGCATTATTTAAATTTCAGTGAGCGAACACTGATACTTCAATAGTGTCAGATTCTTTATTTGAGAAATTTAAAGAAAAGCATTCATTTGAGGGCGCCTGTATGTAAACACACATACGCGCGCGTAGAAAAAGACATGGATAAATATATTTCTTTATATTTCTTTATATTTATTGATTTACACATATGCTCCGAATGCGATGGCGACGGATCTGAAGTGGTATTTTTCCTTGTAAACATAAATGTTATTGTTCTTATGACAGCTACAATATGACATGTCACATAAAGATGATTAAAAATGTTAATTGAGGTTAGAATACCAGTAGTAATGCAATCATTGGTTTGGCGCTGTGTTCTTTTCAACGGCTCTCAACTCAAAGTGAGAATGCAATTACTACGTCAGAGCAAACAGGAATCTAGTTATACGTGTGATCAGTAGCTGTTAATTAAAAAATCATCTTATTAAGAACGTTAAGCTAACAGCTGAAATATGCCACCTTCAAATAATGCGTATAAGAGATATTGAAGCACTTCAATTTGACGAAGTAATCGTAAATTATACACTCACACATGCTGTTTTGATCGTTTACGCATTATCTGCATGGAAGCTGTTTACAGTTAACATAAGTGTTGACATTTGAAGAGCTAGCATCAATGTCTCGGACAATCGGTGGGTACTTCAATCTGCAAACTGGCACTAAGATACCAAGCTATTGTGCGGTTTCTTCAACAAAACAGGCAACAGTCAATCAATGAAGATATAATGCAAATAATTCAAATAGCTGTCGTTAATGCTGTTGCTTTCGTTGTTATTGTTGTTCTGCTCCAGGCCATTCTTGATTCAACAGACCTATGATCAAATGTCATTCAGAGCCGAGATGTTTATCGTCTGAATAAGCCAGCACGGCTTTGGATTGTATAGGTGTTGTTGACATAGCTGTGTGCTTAAGAAGTTCGCTTCGTAACCCCATGGCTGCCGGTTCAGTCAGTTTGTGTGGCACGTTGAGCAAGTGCTGTGACTCCGGGCCGATCATATATATATGTGTGTGTGTGTGTGTATGTATGTATATATATGTGTGTGTGCGTGTGTGTGGGGGGTATGTATATATATATATACATATATATATATATATATATATATGTATATATATATATGTATATATATATATGTATATATATATATATATATGTTTATATATATGTAAAATATATGTATATATATATATATGTAAATATATATGTATATATATATATGTAAATATATATGTATATATATATATATAGATACATACATATATATATGTATAAATGTACGTATGTATATATGTATATACATATATAGATAAATACATATATATATGTATAAATGTACGTATGTATATATATATATATATATATATATACAAACACACGCATATACATGCGTGTTCTGATCAATAAGTATCTGGACGGTTGCCATAGTAACGAAGCTATAACCAGCAGAGTGAAACCGGTTAGTACAGATTGACCTTCAATATGCGGACTAAGTTTTAACCTTCTAGCTCACATCCGCAAACACGAGTCTTAAACCCAAATCTTCAGTGATAATCGACTGAACTGGACCGTAACTAATCTGCACGTCCTCTGATAACTCACGGATGGTGATTCGACGATTTCCCCTCACAGCTGCACGCAAATCTGCGATGTTTTTATCAGTTCTGCCGGTTGCGGGTCTCCCAGAACTTTCGCCAATACCAGCATTTTTTCGGACATCTGAAACACTCGTACACTTTTGTGCTGCTCATACGCTTCTCTCCATACACTTTCTGCAACTGTGCAGTAGGCCTCTGAGCAGGTGTTGCTATGGCAACTTTCTCTGTCATGGTCAAGGTGGTGATCACAGGTTACACACTTTCCTTTCAAGCACCGATGTAAA